>NW_026292903.1:0-29661 GCF_016801865.2 Culex pipiens pallens | reverse complement strand
ATTTTAGAATTTTAGAATTTTAGAATTTTAGAATTTTAGAATTTTAGAATTTTAGAATTTTAGAATTTTAGAATTTTAGAATTTTAGAATTTTAGAATTTTAGAATTTTAGAATTTTAGAATTTTAGAATTTTAGAATTTTAGAATTTTAGAATTTTAGAATTTTAGAATTTTAGAATTTTAGAATTTTAGAATTTTAGAATTTTAGAATTTTAGAATTTTAGAATTTTAGAATTTTAGAATTTTAGAATTTTAGAATTTTAGAATTTTAGAATTTTAGAATTTTAGAATTTTAGAATTTTAGAATTTTAGAATTTTAGAATTTTAGAATTTTAGAATTTTAGAATTTTAGAATTTTAGAATTTTAGAATTTTAGAATTTTAGAATTTTAGAATTTTAGAATTTTAGAATTTTAGAATTTTAGAATTTTAGAATTTTAGAATTTTAGAATTTTAGAATTTTAGAATTTTAGAATTTTAGAATTTTAGAATTTTAGAATTTTAGAATTTTAGAATTTTAGAATTTTAGAATTTTAGAATTTTAGAATTTTAGAATTTTAGAATTTTAGAATTTTAGAATTTTAGAATTTTAGAATTTTAGAATTTTAGAATTTTAGAATTTTAGAATTTTAGAATTTTAGAATTTTAGAATTTTAGAATTTTAGAATTTTAGAATTTTAGAATTTTAGAATTTTAGAATTTTAGAATTTTAGAATTTTAGAATTTTAGAATTTTAGAATTTTAGAATTTTAGAATTTTAGAATTTTAGAATTTTAGAATTTTAGAATTTTAGAATTTTAGAATTTTAGAATTTTAGAATTTTAGAATTTTAGAATTTTAGAATTTTAGAATTTTAGAATTTTAGAATTTTAGAATTTTAGAATTTTAGAATTTTAGAATTTTAGAATTTTAGAATTTTAGAATTTTAGAATTTTAGAATTTTAGAATTTTAGAATTTTAGAATTTTAGAATTTTAGAATTTTAGAATTTTAGAATTTTAGAATTTTAGAATTTTAGAATTTTAGAATTTTAGAATTTTAGAATTTTAGAATTTTAGAATTTTAGAATTTTAGAATTTTAGAATTTTAGAATTTTAGAATTTTAGAATTTTAGAATTTTAGAATTTTAGAATTTTAGAATTTTAGAATTTTAGAATTTTAGAATTTTAGAATTTTAGAATTTTAGAATTTTAGAATTTTAGAATTTTAGAATTTTAGAATTTTAGAATTTTAGAATTTTAGAATTTTAGAATTTTAGAATTTTAGAATTTTAGAATTTTAGAATTTTAGAATTTTAGAATTTTAGAATTTTAGAATTTTAGAATTTTAGAATTTTAGAATTTTAGAATTTTAGAATTTTAGAATTTTAGAATTTTAGAATTTTAGAATTTTAGAATTTTAGAATTTTAGAATTTTAGAATTTTAGAATTTTAGAATTTTAGAATTTTAGAATTTTAGAATTTTAGAATTTTAGAATTTTAGAATTTTAGAATTTTAGAATTTTAGAATTTTAGAATTTTAGAATTTTAGAATTTTAGAATTTTAGAATTTTAGAATTTTAGAATTTTAGAATTTTAGAATTTTAGAATTTTAGAATTTTAGAATTTTAGAATTTTAGAATTTTAGAATTTTAGAATTTTAGAATTTTAGAATTTTAGAATTTTAGAATTTTAGAATTTTAGAATTTTAGAATTTTAGAATTTTAGAATTTTAGAATTTTAGAATTTTAGAATTTTAGAATTTTAGAATTTTAGAATTTTAGAATTTTAGAATTTTAGAATTTTAGAATTTTAGAATTTTAGAATTTTAGAATTTTAGAATTTTAGAATTTTAGAATTTTAGAATTTTAGAATTTTAGAATTTTAGAATTTTAGAATTTTAGAATTTTAGAATTTTAGAATTTTAGAATTTTAGAATTTTAGAATTTTAGAATTTTAGAATTTTAGAATTTTAGAATTTTAGAATTTTAGAATTTTAGAATTTTAGAATTTTAGAATTTTAGAATTTTAGAATTTTAGAATTTTAGAATTTTAGAATTTTAGAATTTTAGAATTTTAGAATTTTAGAATTTTAGAATTTTAGAATTTTAGAATTTTAGAATTTTAGAATTTTAGAATTTTAGAATTTTAGAATTTTAGAATTTTAGAATTTTAGAATTTTAGAATTTTAGAATTTTAGAATTTTAGAATTTTAGAATTTTAGAATTTTAGAATTTTAGAATTTTAGAATTTTAGAATTTTAGAATTTTAGAATTTTAGAATTTTAGAATTTTAGAATTTTAGAATTTTAGAATTTTAGAATTTTAGAATTTTAGAATTTTAGAATTTTAGAATTTTAGAATTTTAGAATTTTAGAATTTTAGAATTTTAGAATTTTAGAATTTTAGAATTTTAGAATTTTAGAATTTTAGAATTTTAGAATTTTAGAATTTTAGAATTTTAGAATTTGATAATTTTAGAATTTTAGAATTTTAGAATTTTAGAATTTTAGAATTTTAGAATTTTAGAATTTTAGAATTTTAGAATTTTAGAATTTTAGAATTTTAGAATTTTAGAATTTTAGAATTTTAGAATTTTAGAATTTTAGAATTTTAGAATTTTAGAATTTTAGAATTTTAGAATTTTAGAATTTTAGAATTTTAGAATTTTAGAATTTTAGAATTTTAGAATTTTAGAATTTTAGAATTTTAGAATTTTAGAATTTTAGAATTTTAGAATTTTAGAATTTTAGAATTTTAGAATTTTAGAATTTTAGAATTTTAGAATTTTAGAATTTTAGAATTTTAGAATTTTAGAATTTTAGAATTTTAGAATTTTAGAATTTTAGAATTTTAGAATTTTAGAATTTTAGAATTTTAGAATTTTAGAATTTTAGAATTTTAGAATTTTAGAATTTTAGAATTTTAGAATTTTAGAATTTTAGAATTTTAGAATTTTAGAATTTTAGAATTTTAGAATTTTAGAATTTTAGAATTTTAGAATTTTAGAATTTTAGAATTTTAGAATTTTAGAATTTTAGAATTTTAGAATTTTAGAATTTTAGAATTTTAGAATTTTAGAATTTTAGAATTTTAGAATTTTAGAATTTTAGAATTTTAGAATTTTAGAATTTTAGAATTTTAGAATTTTAGAATTTTAGAATTTTAGAATTTTAGAATTTTAGAATTTTAGAATTTTAGAATTTTAGAATTTTAGAATTTTAGAATTTTAGAATTTTAGAATTTTAGAATTTTAGAATTTTAGAATTTTAGAATTTTAGAATTTTAGAATTTTAGAATTTTAGAATTTTAGAATTTTAGAATTTTAGAATTTTAGAATTTTAGAATTTTAGAATTTTAGAATTTTAGAATTTTAGAATTTTAGAATTTTAGAATTTTAGAATTTTAGAATTTTAGAATTTTAGAATTTTAGAATTTTAGAATTTTAGAATTTTAGAATTTTAGAATTTTAGAATTTTAGAATTTTAGAATTTTAGAATTTTAGAATTTTAGAATTTTAGAATTTTAGAATTTTAGAATTTTAGAATTTTAGAATTTTAGAATTTTAGAATTTTAGAATTTTAGAATTTTAGAATTTTAGAATTTTAGAATTTTAGAATTTTAGAATTTTAGAATTTTAGAATTTTAGAATTTTAGAATTTTAGAATTTTAGAATTTTAGAATTTTAGAATTTTAGAATTTTAGAATTTTAGAATTTTAGAATTTTAGAATTTTAGAATTTTAGAATTTTAGAATTTTAGAATTTTAGAATTTTAGAATTTTAGAATTTTAGAATTTTAGAATTTTAGAATTTTAGAATTTTAGAATTTTAGAATTTTAGAATTTTAGAATTTTAGAATTTTAGAATTTTAGAATTTTAGAATTTTAGAATTTTAGAATTTTAGAATTTTAGAATTTTAGAATTTTAGAATTTTAGAATTTTAGAATTTTAGAATTTTAGAATTTTAGAATTTTAGAATTTTAGAATTTTAGAATTTTAGAATTTTAGAATTTTAGAATTTTAGAATTTTAGAATTTTAGAATTTTAGAATTTTAGAATTTTAGAATTTTAGAATTTTAGAATTTTAGAATTTTAGAATTTTAGAATTTTAGAATTTTAGAATTTTAGAATTTTAGAATTTTAGAATTTTAGAATTTTAGAATTTTAGAATTTTAGAATTTTAGAATTTTAGAATTTTAGAATTTTAGAATTTTAGAATTTTAGAATTTTAGAATTTTAGAATTTTAGAATTTTAGAATTTTAGAATTTTAGAATTTTAGAATTTTAGAATTTTAGAATTTTAGAATTTTAGAATTTTAGAATTTTAGAATTTTAGAATTTTAGAATTTTAGAATTTTAGAATTTTAGAATTTTAGAATTTTAGAATTTTAGAATTTTAGAATTTTAGAATTTTAGAATTTTAGAATTTTAGAATTTTAGAATTTTAGAATTTTAGAATTTTAGAATTTTAGAATTTTAGAATTTTAGAATTTTAGAATTTTAGAATTTTAGAATTTTAGAATTTTAGAATTTTAGAATTTTAGAATTTTAGAATTTTAGAATTTTAGAATTTTAGAATTTTAGAATTTTAGAATTTTAGAATTTTAGAATTTTAGAATTTTAGAATTTTAGAATTTTAGAATTTTAGAATTTTAGAATTTTAGAATTTTAGAATTTTAGAATTTTAGAATTTTAGAATTTTAGAATTTTAGAATTTTAGAATTTTAGAATTTTAGAATTTTAGAATTTTAGAATTTTAGAATTTTAGAATTTTAGAATTTTAGAATTTTAGAATTTTAGAATTTTAGAATTTTAGAATTTTAGAATTTTAGAATTTTAGAATTTTAGAATTTTAGAATTTTAGAATTTTAGAATTTTAGAATTTTAGAATTTTAGAATTTTAGAATTTTAGAATTTTAGAATTTTAGAATTTTAGAATTTTAGAATTTTAGAATTTTAGAATTTTAGAATTTTAGAATTTTAGAATTTTAGAATTTTAGAATTTAGAATTTTAGAATTTTAGAATTTTAGAATTTTAGAATTTTAGAATTTTAGAATTTTAGAATTTTAGAATTTTAGAATTTTAGAATTTTAGAATTTTAGAATTTTAGAATTTTAGAATTTTAGAATTTTAGAATTTTAGAATTTTAGAATTTTAGAATTTTAGAATTTTAGAATTTTAGAATTTTAGAATTTTAGAATTTTAGAATTTTAGAATTTTAGAATTTTAGAATTTTAGAATTTTAGAATTTTAGAATTTTAGAATTTTAGAATTTTAGAATTTTAGAATTTTAGAATTTTAGAATTTTAGAATTTTAGAATTTTAGAATTTTAGAATTTTAGAATTTTAGAATTTTAGAATTTTAGAATTTTAGAATTTTAGAATTTTAGAATTTTAGAATTTTAGAATTTTAGAATTTTAGAATTTTAGAATTTTAGAATTTTAGAATTTTAGAATTTTAGAATTTTAGAATTTTAGAATTTTAGAATTTTAGAATTTTAGAATTTTAGAATTTTAGAATTTTAGAATTTTAGAATTTTAGAATTTTAGAATTTTAGAATTTTAGAATTTTAGAATTTTAGAATTTTAGAATTTTAGAATTTTAGAATTTTAGAATTTTAGAATTTTAGAATTTTAGAATTTTAGAATTTTAGAATTTTAGAATTTTAGAATTTTAGAATTTTAGAATTTTAGAATTTTAGAATTTTAGAATTTTAGAATTTTAGAATTTTAGAATTTTAGAATTTTAGAATTTTAGAATTTTAGAATTTTAGAATTTTAGAATTTTAGAATTTTAGAATTTTAGAATTTTAGAATTTTAGAATTTTAGAATTTTAGAATTTTAGAATTTTAGAATTTTAGAATTTTAGAATTTTAGAATTTTAGAATTTTAGAATTTTAGAATTTTAGAATTTTAGAATTTTAGAATTTTAGAATTTTAGAATTTTAGAATTTTAGAATTTTAGAATTTTAGAATTTTAGAATTTTAGAATTTTAGAATTTTAGAATTTTAGAATTTTAGAATTTTAGAATTTTAGAATTTTAGAATTTTAGAATTTTAGAATTTTAGAATTTTAGAATTTTAGAATTTTAGAATTTTAGAATTTTAGAATTTTAGAATTTTAGAATTTTAGAATTTTAGAATTTTAGAATTTTAGAATTTTAGAATTTTAGAATTTTAGAATTTTAGAATTTTAGAATTTTAGAATTTTAGAATTTTAGAATTTTAGAATTTTAGAATTTTAGAATTTTAGAATTTTAGAATTTTAGAATTTTAGAATTTTAGAATTTTAGAATTTTAGAATTTTAGAATTTTAGAATTTTAGAATTTTAGAATTTTAGAATTTTAGAATTTTAGAATTTTAGAATTTTAGAATTTTAGAATTTTAGAATTTTAGAATTTTAGAATTTTAGAATTTTAGAATTTTAGAATTTTAGAATTTTAGAATTTTAGAATTTTAGAATTTTAGAATTTTAGAATTTTAGAATTTTAGAATTTTAGAATTTTAGAATTTTAGAATTTTAGAATTTTAGAATTTTAGAATTTTAGAATTTTAGAATTTTAGAATTTTAGAATTTTAGAATTTTAGAATTTTAGAATTTTAGAATTTTAGAATTTTAGAATTTTAGAATTTTAGAATTTTAGAATTTTAGAATTTTAGAATTTTAGAATTTTAGAATTTTAGAATTTTAGAATTTTAGAATTTTAGAATTTTAGAATTTTAGAATTTTAGAATTTTAGAATTTTAGAATTTTAGAATTTTAGAATTTTAGAATTTTAGAATTTTAGAATTTTAGAATTTTAGAATTTTAGAATTTTAGAATTTTAGAATTTTAGAATTTTAGAATTTTAGAATTTTAGAATTTTAGAATTTTAGAATTTTAGAATTTTAGAATTTTAGAATTTTAGAATTTTAGAATTTTAGAATTTTAGAATTTTAGAATTTTAGAATTTTAGAATTTTAGAATTTTAGAATTTTAGAATTTTAGAATTTTAGAATTTTAGAATTTTAGAATTTTAGAATTTTAGAATTTTAGAATTTTAGAATTTTAGAATTTTAGAATTTTAGAATTTTAGAATTTTAGAATTTTAGAATTTTAGAATTTTAGAATTTTAGAATTTTAGAATTTTAGAATTTTAGAATTTTAGAATTTTAGAATTTTAGAATTTTAGAATTTTAGAATTTTAGAATTTTAGAATTTTAGAATTTTAGAATTTTAGAATTTTAGAATTTTAGAATTTTAGAATTTTAGAATTTTAGAATTTTAGAATTTTAGAATTTTAGAATTTTAGAATTTTAGAATTTTAGAATTTTAGAATTTTAGAATTTTAGAATTTTAGAATTTTAGAATTTTAGAATTTTAGAATTTTAGAATTTTAGAATTTTAGAATTTTAGAATTTTAGAATTTTAGAATTTTAGAATTTTAGAATTTTAGAATTTTAGAATTTTAGAATTTTAGAATTTTAGAATTTTAGAATTTTAGAATTTTAGAATTTTAGAATTTTAGAATTTTAGAATTTTAGAATTTTAGAATTTTAGAATTTTAGAATTTTAGAATTTTAGAATTTTAGAATTTTAGAATTTTAGAATTTAATTTTAGAATTTTAGAATTTTAGAATTTTAGAATTTTAGAATTTTAGAATTTTAGAATTTTAGAATTTTAGAATTTTAGAATTTTAGAATTTTAGAATTTTAGAATTTTAGAATTTTAGAATTTTAGAATTTTAGAATTTTAAAATTTTAGAATTGGGTCCTAAAATGAAGCATAGATTGCTGATATTATTGTTTACAGCGATAAAGCTTATTTTTCTCAGTACAATGACCCTTTGTACGACCACAAAGAGTTTAAAATGGATTTTTAAATCAATTTTGAAAAATTAACCTCGCGGTCTAGCTCGCGGTCCTTCTTGACAGAAAAGCTCCTACTTGACAGCTCGTTCCAAGGGGACCATAGTTGATCCATCGAAAAAATGTTGTCTTGTCAAAAAAAATGTTTGCATTTAAATGAAAACAAACTCCCAATGGAAGAGCTTTTTTTCATTTAAATGCAAACATTTTTTTTGACAAGACAACATTTTTTCGATGGATCAACTATGGTCCCCTTGGAACGAGCTGTCAAGTAGGAGCTTTTCTGTCAAGAAGGACCGCGAGCTAGACCGCGAGGTTAATTTTTCAAAATTGATTTAAAAATCCATTTTAAACTCTTTGTGGTCGTACAAAGGGTCATTGTACTGAGAAAAATAAGCTTTATCGCTGTAAACAATAATATCAGCAATCTATGCTTCATTTTAGGACCCAATTCTAAAAAATTTAAAATTCTAAATTTCTTAATTTCTAAATTTCTAAATTTCTAAATTTCTAAATTTCTAAATTTCTAAATTTCTAAATTTCTAAATTTCTAAATAACTAAATTTCTAAATTTCTAAATTTATAAATTTCTAAATTTCTAAATTACTAAATTTCTAAATTTCTAAATTTCTAAATTTCTAAATTTCTAAATTTCTAAATTTCTAAATTTCTAAATTTCTAAATTTCTAAATTTCTAAATTTCTAAATTTCTAAATTTCTAAATTTCTAAATTTCTAAATTTCTAAATTTCTAAATTTCTAAATTTCTAAATTTCTAAATTTCTAAATTTCTAAATTTCTAAAATTCTAAAATTCTAAAATTCTAAAATTCTAAAATTCTAAAATTCTAAAATTCTAAAATTCTAAAATTCTAAAATTCTAAAATTCTAAAATTCTAAAATTCTAAAATTCTAAAATTCTAAAATTCTAAAATTCTAAAATTCTAAAATTCTAAAAATTCTAAAATTCTAAAATTCTAAAATTCTAAAATTCTAAAATTCTAAAATTCTAAAATTCTAAAATTCTAAAATTCTAAAATTCTAAAATTCTAAAATTCTAAAATTCTAAAATTCTAAAATTCTAAAATTCTAAAATTCTAAAATTCTAAAATTCTAAAATTCTAAAATTCTAAAATTCTAAAATTCTAAAATTCTAAAATTCTAAAATTCTAAAATTCTAAAATTCTAAAATTCTAAAATTCTAAAATTCTAAAATTCTAAAATTCTAAAATTCTAAAATTCTAAAATTCTAAAATTCTAAAATTCTAAAATTCTAAAATTCTAAAATTCTAAAATTCTAAAATTCTAAAATTCTAAAATTCTAAAATTCTAAAATTCTAAAATTCTAAAATTCTAAAATTCTAAAATTCTAAAATTCTAAAATTCTAAAATTCTAAAATTCTAAAATTCTAAAATTCTAAAATTCTAAAATTCTAAAATTCTAAAATTCTAAAATTCTAAAATTCTAAAATTCTAAAATTCTAAAATTCTAAAATTCTAAAATTCTAAAATTCTAAATTCTAAAATTCTAAAATTCTAAAATTCTAAAATTCTAAAATTCTAAAATTCTAAAAATTCTAAAATTCTAAAATTCTAAAATTCTAAAATTCTAAAATTCTAAAATTCTAAAATTCTAAAATTCTAAAATTCTAAAATTCTAAAATTCTAAAATTCTAAAATTCTAAAATTCTAAAATTCTAAAATTCTAAAATTCTAAAATTCTAAAATTCTAAAATTCTAAAATTCTAAAATTCTAAAATTCTAAAATTCTAAAATTCTAAAATTCTAAAATTCTAAAATTCTAAAATTCTAAAATTCTAAAATTCTAAAATTCTAAAATTCTAAAATTCTAAAATTCTAAAATTCTAAAATTCTAAAATTCTAAAATTCTAAAATTCTAAAATTCTAAAATTCTAAAATTCTAAAATTCTAAAATTCTAAAATTCTAAAATTCTAAAATTCTAAAATTCTAAAATTCTAAAATTCTAAAATTCTAAAATTCTAAAATTCTAAAATTCTAAAATTCTAAAATTCTAAAATTCTAAAATTCTAAAATTCTAAAATTCTAAAATTCTAAAATTCTAAAATTCTAAAATTCTAAAATTCTAAAATTCTAAAATTCTAAAATTCTAAAATTCTAAAATTCTAAAATTCTAAAATTCTAAAATTCTAAAATTCTAAAATTCTAAAATTCTAAAATTCTAAAATTCTAAAATTCTAAAATTCTAAAATTCTAAAATTCTAAAATTCTAAAATTCTAAAATTCTAAAATTCTAAAATTCTAAAATTCTAAAATTCTAAAATTCTAAAATTCTAAAATTCTAAAATTCTAAAATTCTAAAATTCTAAAATTCTAAAATTCTAAAATTCTAAAATTCTAAAATTCTAAAATTCTAAAATTCTAAAATTCTAAAATTCTAAAATTCTAAAATTCTAAAATTCTAAAATTCTAAAATTCTAAAATTCTAAAATTCTAAAATTCTAAAATTCTAAAATTCTAAAATTCTAAAATTCTAAAATTCTAAAATTCTAAAATTCTAAAATTCTAAAATTCTAAAATTCTAAAATTCTAAAATTCTAAAATTCTAAAATTCTAAAATTCTAAAATTCTAAAATTCTAAAATTCTAAAATTCTAAAATTCTAAAATTCTAAAATTCTAAAATTCTAAAATTCTAAAATTCTAAAATTCTAAAATTCTAAAATTCTAAAATTCTAAAATTCTAAAATTCTAAAATTCTAAAATTCTAAAATTCTAAAATTCTAAAATTCTAAAATTCTAAAATTCTAAAATTCTAAAATTCTAAAATTCTAAAATTCTAAAATTCTAAAATTCTAAAATTCTAAAATTCTAAAATTCTAAAATTCTAAAATTCTAAAATTCTAAAATTCTAAAATTCTAAAATTCTAAAATTCTAAAATTCTAAAATTCTAAAATTCTAAAATTCTAAAATTCTAAAATTCTAAAATTCTAAAATTCTAAAATTCTAAAATTCTAAAATTCTAAAATTCTAAAATTCTAAAATTCTAAAATTCTAAAATTCTAAAATTCTAAAATTCTAAAATTCTAAAATTCTAAAATTCTAAAATTCTAAAATTCTAAAATTCTAAAATTCTAAAATTCTAAAATTCTAAAATTCTAAAATTCTAAAATTCTAAAATTCTAAAATTCTAAAATTCTAAAATTCTAAAATTCTAAAATTCTAAAATTCTAAAATTCTAAAATTCTAAAATTCTAAAATTCTAAAATTCTAAAATTCTAAAATTCTAAAATTCTAAAATTCTAAAATTCTAAAATTCTAAAATTCTAAAATTCTAAAATTCTAAAATTCTAAAATTCTAAAATTCTAAAATTCTAAAATTCTAAAATTCTAAAATTCTAAAATTCTAAAATTCTAAAATTCTAAAATTCTAAAATTCTAAAATTCTAAAATTCTAAAATTCTAAAATTCTAAAATTCTAAAATTCTAAAATTCTAAAATTCTAAAATTCTAAAATTCTAAAATTCTAAAATTCTAAAATTCTAAAATTCTAAAATTCTAAATTCTAAAATTCTAAAATTCTAAAATTCTAAAATTCTAAAATTCTAAAATTCTAAAATTCTAAAATTCTAAAATTCTAAAATTCTAAAATTCTAAAATTCTAAAATTCTAAAATTCTAAAATTCTAAAATTCTAAAATTCTAAAATTCTAAAATTCTAAAATTCTAAAATTCTAAAATTCTAAAATTCTAAAATTCTAAAATTCTAAAATTCTAAAATTCTAAAATTCTAAAATTCTAAAATTCTAAAATTCTAAAATTCTAAAATTCTAAAATTCTAAAATTCTAAAATTCTAAAATTCTAAAATTCTAAAATTCTAAAATTCTAAAATTCTAAAATTCTAAAATTCTAAAATTCTAAAATTCTAAAATTCTAAAATTCTAAAATTCTAAAATTCTAAAATTCTAAAATTCTAAAATTCTAAAATTCTAAAATTCTAAAATTCTAAAATTCTAAAATTCTAAAATTCTAAAATTCTAAAATTCTAAAATTCTAAAATTCTAAAATTCTAAAATTCTAAAATTCTAAAATTCTAAAATTCTAAAATTCTAAAATTCTAAAATTCTAAAATTCTAAAATTCTAAAATTCTAAAATTCTAAAATTCTAAAATTCTAAAATTCTAAAATTCTAAAATTCTAAAATTCTAAAATTCTAAAATTCTAAAATTCTAAAATTCTAAAATTCTAAAATTCTAAAATTCTAAAATTCTAAAATTCTAAAATTCTAAAATTCTAAAATTCTAAAATTCTAAAATTCTAAAATTCTAAAATTCTAAAATTCTAAAATTCTAAAATTCTAAAATTCTAAAATTCTAAAATTCTAAAATTCTAAAATTCTAAAATTCTAAAATTCTAAAATTCTAAAATTCTAAAATTCTAAAATTCTAAAATTCTAAAATTCTAAAATTCTAAAATTCTAAAATTCTAAAATTCTAAAATTCTAAAATTCTAAAATTCTAAAATTCTAAAATTCTAAAATTCTAAAATTCTAAAATTCTAAAATTCTAAAATTCTAAAATTCTAAAATTCTAAAATTCTAAAATTCTAAAATTCTAAAATTCTAAAATTCTAAAATTCTAAAATTCTAAAATTCTAAAATTCTAAAATTCTAAAATTCTAAAATTCTAAAATTCTAAAATTCTAAAATTCTAAAATTCTAAAATTCTAAAATTCTAAAATTCTAAAATTCTAAAATTCTAAAATTCTAAATTCTAAAATTCTAAAATTCTAAAATTCTAAAATTCTAAAATTCTAAAATTCTAAAATTCTAAAATTCTAAAATTCTAAAATTCTAAAATTCTAAAATTCTAAAATTCTAAAATTCTAAAATTCTAAAATTCTAAAATTCTAAAATTCTAAAATTCTAAAATTCTAAAATTCTAAAATTCTAAAATTCTAAAATTCTAAAATTCTAAAATTCTAAAATTCTAAAATTCTAAAATTCTAAAATTCTAAAATTCTAAAATTCTAAAATTCTAAAATTCTAAAATTCTAAAATTCTAAAATTCTAAAATTCTAAAATTCTAAAATTCTAAAATTCTAAAATTCTAAAATTCTAAAATTCTAAAATTCTAAAATTCTAAAATTCTAAAATTCTAAAATTCTAAAATTCTAAAATTCTAAAATTCTAAAATTCTAAAATTCTAAAATTCTAAAATTCTAAAATTCTAAAATTCTAAAATTCTAAAATTCTAAAATTCTAAAATTCTAAAATTCTAAAATTCTAAAATTCTAAAATTCTAAAATTCTAAAATTCTAAAATTCTAAAATTCTAAAATTCTAAAATTCTAAAATTCTAAAATTCTAAAATTCTAAAATTCTAAAATTCTAAAATTCTAAAATTCTAAAATTCTAAAATTCTAAAATTCTAAAATTCTAAAATTCTAAAATTCTAAAATTCTAAAATTCTAAAATTCTAAAATTCTAAAATTCTAAAATTCTAAAATTCTAAAATTCTAAAATTCTAAAATTCTAAAATTCTAAAATTCTAAAATTCTAAAATTCTAAAATTCTAAAATTCTAAAATTCTAAAATTCTAAAATTCTAAAATTCTAAAATTCTAAAATTCTAAAATTCTAAAATTCTAAAATTCTAAAATTCTAAAATTCTAAAATTCTAAAATTCTAAAATTCTAAAATTCTAAAATTCTAAAATTCTAAAATTCTAAAATTCTAAAATTCTAAAATTCTAAAATTCTAAAATTCTAAAATTCTAAAATTCTAAAATTCTAAAATTCTAAAATTCTAAAATTCTAAAATTCTAAAATTCTAAAATTCTAAAATTCTAAAATTCTAAAATTCTAAAATTCTAAAATTCTAAAATTCTAAAATTCTAAAATTCTAAAATTCTAAAATTCTAAAATTCTAAAATTCTAAAATTCTAAAATTCTAAAATTCTAAAATTCTAAAATTCTAAAATTCTAAAATTCTAAAATTCTAAAATTCTAAAATTCTAAAATTCTAAAATTCTAAAATTCTAAAATTCTAAAATTCTAAAATTCTAAAATTCTAAAATTCTAAAATTCTAAAATTCTAAAATTCTAAAATTCTAAAATTCTAAAATTCTAAAATTCTAAAATTCTAAAATTCTAAAATTCTAAAATTCTAAAATTCTAAAATTCTAAAATTCTAAAATTCTAAAATTCTAAAATTCTAAAATTCTAAAATTCTAAAATTCTAAAATTCTAAAATTCTAAAATTCTAAAATTCTAAAATTCTAAAATTCTAAAATTCTAAAATTCTAAAATTCTAAAATTCTAAAATTCTAAAATTCTAAAATTCTAAAATTCTAAAATTCTAAAATTCTAAAATTCTAAAATTCTAAAATTCTAAAATTCTAAAATTCTAAAATTCTAAAATTCTAAAATTCTAAAATTCTAAAATTCTAAAATTCTAAAATTCTAAAATTCTAAAATTCTAAAATTCTAAAATTCTAAAATTCTAAAATTCTAAAATTCTAAAATTCTAAAATTCTAAAATTCTAAAATTCTAAAATTCTAAAATTCTAAAATTCTAAAATTCTAAAATTCTAAAATTCTAAAATTCTAAAATTCTAAAATTCTAAAATTCTAAAATTCTAAAATTCTAAAATTCTAAAATTCTAAAATTCTAAAATTCTAAAATTCTAAAATTCTAAAATTCTAAAATTCTAAAATTCTAAAATTCTAAAATTCTAAAATTCTAAAATTCTAAAATTCTAAAATTCTAAAATTCTAAAATTCTAAAATTCTAAAATTCTAAAATTCTAAAATTCTAAAATTCTAAAATTCTAAAATTCTAAAATTCTAAAATTCTAAAATTCTAAAATTCTAAAATTCTAAAATTCTAAAATTCTAAAATTCTAAAATTCTAAAATTCTAAAATTCTAAAATTCTAAAATTCTAAAATTCTAAAATTCTAAAATTCTAAAATTCTAAAATTCTAAAATTCTAAAATTCTAAAAATTCTAAAATTCTAAAATTCTAAAATTCTAAAATTCTAAAATTCTAAAATTCTAAAATTCTAAAATTCTAAAATTCTAAAATTCTAAAATTCGAAAATTCTAAAATTCTAAAATTCTAAAATTCTAAAATTCTAAAATTCTAAAATTCTAAAATTCTAAAATTCTAAAATTCTAAAATTCTAAAATTCTAAAATTCTAAAATTCTAAAATTCTAAAATTCTAAAATTCTAAAATTCTAAAATTCTAAAATTCTAAAATTCTAAAATTCTAAAATTCTAAAATTCTAAAATTCTAAAATTCTAAAATTCTAAAATTCTAAAATTCTAAAATTCTAAAATTCTAAAATTCTAAAATTCTAAAATTCTAAAATTCTAAAATTCTAAAATTCTAAAATTCTAAAATTCTAAAATTCTAAAATTCTAAAATTCTAAAATTCTAAAATTCTAAAATTCTAAAATTCTAAAATTCTAAAATTCTAAAATTCTAAAATTCTAAAATTCTAAAATTCTAAAATTCTAAAATTCTAAAATTCTAAAATTCTAAAATTCTAAAATTCTAAAATTCTAAAATTCTAAAATTCTAAAATTCTAAAATTCTAAAATTCTAAAATTCTAAAATTCTAAAATTCTAAAATTCTAAAATTCTAAAATTCTAAAATTCTAAAATTCTAAAATTCTAAAATTCTAAAATTCTAAAATTCTAAAATTCTAAAATTCTAAAATTCTAAAATTCTAAAATTCTAAAATTCTAAAATTCTAAAATTCTAAAATTCTAAAATTCTAAAATTCTAAAATTCTAAAATTCTAAAATTCTAAAATTCTAAAATTCTAAAATTCTAAAATTCTAAAATTCTAAAATTCTAAAATTCTAAAATTCTAAAATTCTAAAATTCTAAAATTCTAAAATTCTAAAATTCTAAAATTCTAAAATTCTAAAATTCTAAAATTCTAAAATTCTAAAATTCTAAAATTCTAAAATTCTAAAATTCTAAAATTCTAAAATTCTAAAATTCTAAAATTCTAAAATTCTAAAATTCTAAAATTCTAAAATTCTAAAATTCTAAAATTCTAAAATTCTAAAATTCTAAAATTCTAAAATTCTAAAATTCTAAAATTCTAAAATTCTAAAATTCTAAAATTCTAAAATTCTAAAATTCTAAAATTCTAAAATTCTAAAATTCTAAAATTCTAAAATTCTAAAATTCTGAAATTCTAAAATTCTAAAATTCTAAAATTCTAAAATTCTAAAATTCTAAAATTCTAAAATTCTAAAATTCTAAAATTCTAAAATTCTAAAATTCTAAAATTCTAAAATTCTAAAATTCTAAAATTCTAAAATTCTAAAATTCTAAAATTCTAAAATTCTAAAATTCTAAAATTCTAAAATTCTAAAATTCTAAAATTGTAAAATTCTAAAATTCTAAAATTCTAAAATTCTAAAATTCTAAAATTCTAAAATTCTAAAATTCTAAAATTCTAAAATTCTAAAATTCTAAAATTCTAAAATTCTAAAATTCTAAAATTCTAAAATTCTAAAATTCTAAAATTCTAAAATTCTAAAATTCTAAAATTCTAAAATTCTAAAATTCTAAAATTCTAAAATTCTAAAATTCTAAAATTCTAAAATTCTAAAATTCTAAAATTCTAAAATTCTAAAATTCTAAAATTCTAAAATTCTAAAATTCTAAAATTCTAAAATTCTAAAATTCTAAAATTCTAAAATTCTAAAATTCTAAAATTCTAAAATTCTAAAATTCTAAAATTCTAAAATTCTAAAATTCTAAAATTTAAGATATTCAAATCATGCAAAGAATTTGAAGTATTTAAACAAAAAAACGTAATTAAAGTATTTAAAGTATTTTAAGTATTTTAAGTATTTTAAGTATTTAAAGTTTTTTAAGTATTTAAAGTATTTAAAGTATTTAAAGTATTTAAAGTATTTAAAGTATTTAAAGTATTTAAAGTATTTAAAGTATTTAAAGTATTTAAAGTATTTAAAGTATTTAAAGTATTTAAAGTATTTAAAGTATTTAAAGTATTTAAAGTATTTAAAGTATTTAAAGTATTTAAAGTATTTAAAGTATTTAAAGTATTTAAAAATTTAAAGTATTTAAAGTATTTAAAGTATTTAAAGTATTAAAAGTATTTAAAGTATTTAAAGTATTTAAAGTATTAAAAGTATTTAAAGTATTTAAAGTATTTAAAGTATTTTAAGTTTTTAAAGTATTTAAAGTATTTAAAGTATTTAAAGTATTTAAAGTATTTAAAGTATTTAAAGTATTTAAAGTATTTAAAGTATTTAAAGTATTTAAAGTATTTAAAGTATTTAAAGTATTTAAAGTATTTAAAGTACTTAAAGTATTTAAAGTATTTAAAGTATTTAAAGTATTTAAAGTATTTAAAGTATTTAAAGTATTTAAAGTATTTAAAGTATTTAAAGTATTTAAAAATTTTAAAGTATTTAAAGTATTTAAAGTATTTAAAGTATTAAAAGTATTTAAAGTATTTAAAGTATTTAAAGTATTTAAAGTATTTAAAGTATTTAAAGTATTTAAAGTATTTAAAGTATTTAAAGTATTTAAAGTATTTAAAGTATTTAAAGTATTTAAAGTATTTAAAGTATTTAAAGTATTTAAAGTATTTAAAGTATTTAAAGTATTTAAAGTATTTAAAGTATTTAAAGTATTTAAAGTATTTAAAGTATTTAAAGTATTTAAAGTATTTAAAGTATTTAAAGTATTTAAAGTAAAGTATTTAAAGTATTTAAAGTATTTAAAGTATTTAAAGTATTTAAAGTATTTAAAGTATTTAAAGTATTTAAAGTATTTAAAGTATTTAAAGTATTTAAAGTATTTAAAGTATTTAAAGTATTTAAAGTATTTAAAGTATTTAATGTATTTAAAGTATTTAAATTATTAAAATTATAAAAAGTATTAAAAGTATTAAAAGTTTTAAAAGTATTTCAAGTTTACAAAGTATTAAGAGTATTAAAAGTATTAAAAGTATTGAAAGTATTTAAAGTATTTAAAGTATTTAAAGTATTTAAAGTATTTAAAGTATTTAAAGTATTTAAAGTATTTAAAGTATTTAAAGTATTTAAAGTATTTAAAGTATTTAAAGTATTTAAAGTATTTAAAGTATTTAAAGTATTTAAAGTATTTAAAGTATTTAAAGTATTTAAAGTATTTAAAGTATTTAAAGTATTTAAAGTATTTAAAGTATTTAAAGTATTTAAAGTATTTAAAGTATTTAAAGTTTTTAAAGTATTTAAAGTATTTAAAGTATTTAAAGTATTTAAAGTATTTGAAGTATTTAAAGTATTTAAAGTATTTAAAGTATTTAAAGTATTTAAAGTATTTAAAGTATTTAAAGTATTTAAAGTATTTAAAGTATTTAAAGTATTTAAAGTATTTAAAGTATTTAAAGTATTTAAAGTATTTAAAGTATTTAATGTATTTAAAGTATTTAAAGTATTTAAAGTATTTAAAGTATTTAAAGTATTTAAAGTATTTAAAGTATTTAAAGTATTTAAAGTATTTAAAGTATTTAAAGTATTTAAAGTATTTAAAGTATTTAAAAAATTTAAAGTATTTAAAGTATTTAAAGTATTTAAAGTATTTAAAGTATTTAAAGTATTTAAAGTTTTTAAAATATTTATTTTGAAAGTATTTAAAGTATTCAAAGTATTTAAAGTATTTAAGGTATTTAAAGTATTTAAAGTATTTAAAGTATTTAAAGTATTTAAAATATTTAAAGTATTTAAAGTATTTGAAGTATTTAAAGTATTTAAAGTTTTTAAAGTATTTAAAGTATTCAAAGTAAAAATTAAAATATTTAGCGTATTTGAAGTTATATAAATATGTGAAGTATTTGAAAAGTATACAAATAAATGCTAGAAATAAAAATTACAATTTTTTTGACAAACTTCAATTTTTTTAAATATTTTCAATACTTAAAGTACTTCAAATATTTAAAAAACTTTAAATACTTTAAATACTTTAAATACTTTAAATACTTTAAATACTTTAAATACTTTAAATACTCTAAATACTTTAAATACTCTAAATACTTTAAATACTTTAAATACTTTAAATACTTTAAATACTTTCAATACTTTTAATACTTTAAATACTCTTCATACTTTGTAAACTTTAAATACTTTTAAAACTTTTAATACTTTTAATACTTTTTATAATTTTAATAATTTAAATACTTTAAATACATTAAATACTTTAAATACTTTAAATACTTTAAATACTTTAAATACTTTAAATACTTTAAATACTTTAAATACTTTAAATACTTTAAATACTTTAAATACTTTAAATACTTTAAATAATTTAAATACTTTAAATACTTTAAATACTTTAAATACTTTAAATACTTTAAATACTTTAAATACTTTAAATACTTTAAATACTTTAAATACTTTAAATACTTTAAATACTTTAAATACTTTAAATACTTTAAATACTTTAAATACTTTAAATACTTTAAATACTTTAAATACTTTAAATACTTTAAATACTTTAAATACTTTAAATACTTTAAATACTTTAAATACTTTAAATACTTTAAATACTTTAAATACTTTAAATACTTTAAATACTTTAAAAACTTTAAATACTTTAAATACTTTAAATACTTTAAATACTTTAAATACTTTAAATACTTTAACTACTTTCAATACTTTAAATTCTTTATATACTTTTAATACTTTAAATACTCTTAATACTTTGAAAACTTTAAATACTTTTAAAACTTTTAATATTTTTAATACTTTTTATAATTTTAATAATTTAAATACTTTAAATACTTTAAATACTTTAAATACTTTAAATACTTTAAATACTTTAAATACTTTAAATACTTTAAATACTTTAAATATTTTAAATACTTTAAATACTTTAAATACTTTAAATACTTTAAATACTTTAAATACTTTAAATACTTTAAATACTTTAAATACTTTAAATACTTTGAATACTTTAAATACTTTAAATACTTTAAATACTTTAAATACTTTAAATACTTTAAATACTTTAAATACTTTAAATACTTTAAATACTTTAAATACTTTAAATACTTTAAATACTTTAATTACTTTAAATACTTTAAATACTTTAAATACTTTAAATACTTTAAATACTTTAAATACTTTAAATTCTTTAAATACTTTAAATACTTTAAATTCTTTTAATACTTTTAATACTTTTAATACTTTTATTACTTTTATTACTTTAAATTCTTTTAATACGTTTAATTCTTTTTATACTTTTTATGCTTTTTATCCATTTTATACTTTTTATTCTTTTAATACTTTGATATTTAAATTTTTTTCATTTGAGCGAATTATTCAATTTTCATTATCTGAAAATATTTGTAAATGAAATAGTTTTAATCTGGCATTTATGTGGATCGATCATCAGAATCCTGTCGAAACAAGTCAAGCTTGAACAGCTTCTCTCGAGATCAAAAGAAAGAGGAAAGTTCAGGCTGTTAAGTTCTGAAAAATAATTCCGAGTTTCAATATCAGATGGCGCAGTTGCGCAAGAGAAGCTTTGCTGTCAGTTTAAGCTCATTTTTCCAAAGAAGTATCAGAATTCCTAAATTGGGCCAGCAAATTTAGGAATTGGATGACTTCTCTGGCAGAAGTTGGCAAATTCCTAAATTTTAGGAATTGGATTACTTCTTTTTATTTTCAGTGTAGAGTTGGAGTATTATTATTACTGGTTAGATAATAATGAATAAAGTTATTAGTCACAGATGCAAGTCAAACGAAGTATCAATGGCCATAACTTGAAGTATAGTTTGCCTCTACTAATTTCTAAAATAATACTCCGATGCAATTTAATCCTGATTTACAGCAATTACAAGCTAAAATCAATAGCCCACATCGCAAAACTCAAACAAGTTCGGTGCTGTATAAACACCAGTTGTTCTGCTGCATTAACGTTGCATCCCTCCCACATGTAACTGGCTGTCCCAATTAAGCTCGCTCAAAGAATGTTTACTTTCGCTAATCTTGATTTACCTAAGCTCCATGATGGCCATCCTCTCCCACCCCCACCCCGCTCTCGTTGGGGGGATTTCAATTAGTGTGTGCACTTTTTCAAGCTGGCAATCGAAAGACCACAGCAAAACACGAGTCTCAAAGAAGGACGACGACGAAGTTGCAGCTCCTTAATAGAAACAGCTGAAAAAGCTTCTTGTTTTTCTCCAGTTCGAGAAGACTTCTGCTTTTGCTGCTGCTGCTGTGGTCTGCTCAAATGGTAAAAGTTAATTACACTTCATCTTTGCTCATCTGGCGAAATCTGCAGATTTTCCCAGCACCGCAATTTTAGACTATTTACTGCTCTTTTGTGGGCCACTGTGTCTAACCTCGGAATGAAGTGAAACTTAATTAAATTTCGCCCCGTTTTTCGTCTTGGTCGAGGGGTGTGCTACGTGTGGTGGTGACGCCGTGGCTGATTCTGAAGACGAACGATGGTGATGGCAACAACAACAGCAACAGCCAACACCAACAACTGTCGTGAAGGATCGTCACTTGGTTGAATTTTGAACAGCGCCGTTTTCTTTCTATTGCTTATGTTTGATGTTGAGTATTTACTTTTTTTGAATGAGCAGCAACTTTGGCCAAAGACAGAAAGTGATTCCAGACGATTAAAGATTTATTTGTAACAAGAAATTCATTAACAATTTGGTTCTCAGTTTTTGAATAGTGTCCAACGTCTTCATCTCTGAAAAAAAAATGCAAATAATTGAGAAATTCGGCAAAATACTTTCATATAGTCTTTCAAAGAATAAATGTTAGGAAAAGATAATTTCCGGAGATTTTAGAAAAAGTTAAATAAACCAATTTATTGTTCGCTAATTGTGTGTAGTTTATGACCTTTAAGTTGTTACTCAGATTTTATTTTCCAATCACTTGTTCAATCACAACCCGTGTTTTCTAGTGCTTCCATCAAAGACCCGGAATTGAAAAAATATGCCATTTTTTCAGGAAAATTAGATTTGGTTGTAAAAATAGTAGAATTGTGGAGAAAAGTGAAGAACTATAATTTGTTATAATATCTATAAAAATACAATTTCATGAAACTGTAGTGTTCAGCTTCGAAAAATATGCCTAGTTCTTTAATTTTATGAGTTACTGGTAATCAATCAACTCTATGATATCACGCTTTTAAAACTCAACAAATCGACGCTGTCGTGCTATATTGTCGCACCCACCATTTGAACGTTCCGAGAAAAACGCGTTTAAATGTTTGACCTTGAATAAATAAAAACAAAAGCACGCAATGTAAACAATAACAAACACGTTTTGTTCGGCTGACCATTCTGTGCATTGTCCCAAAGTTTGGTTGAAGTTGGTTGCTGGAGTCCCGAGTTTATTATTAAAAAATTATTATTAAATAGTTTATTATGAAAAATGTTTACACTAGTCTAAAGGGAGCGGTCGTGGCTGAATGGTTACGATGTTCGCTTTATAAGCGAATGGTTCTGGGTTCGATACCCATCTGCTCCCAACGAGAAAGTTCTGGACTCATTGAATTTGGAATTAATGAAAAACTTCAAGCTCACGGCGGGGTTCGATCCCCTGTCCTTAGGATTGGCAAGCAAAATGCTTTCCACTTAACCGTGGAGCATTAGTAGCTCGAGGAGGAATTAGACTGGTATAGTTGAATCCAAGAATCGGACAAAGAGTCAAATTGAATGCAAGTTGAACATCAGAACTCAAACAAGATTGCATGCAAGATTGCAAGCGCAGTTGAAATTGAATCTAAAAATACCTCGCTATAAATAGCCTGGGCGACTGATAGAATTCATCCAATAAGAAATGAGAAGAATTGAAAGCATTCCCATTATAAATGAGAACACACGAAGAATTCGAACAACAATGCCAAAGGTCGTTACCACTCGCCTAGGGTGGCTCCTCAGACCATTCACCTTCCCAAAAACCGTCCAACTCCAAGCGAAACTTACTTGAGGATACCGTGGAGATTTTCCCTTAATACTCTTAAAAAAGTGGAGCATCAACAATTCCCGTCTTCCAATTCCCTTTCCTTGTCCCTGGTGCGCGGTGGAGATGGGAGCGGCCGGCAATGGACGGCTGCCATGGTGGTGAGAATCTGGTTCAGGTGGAATTGGTTCTATTCCCAATTATCGATTCCTAGGCAACTTGGGCTTAGACAATCATCACATCACATGGCGAAAATCCAGTCTGCAATCCGCTAAAATCACCGTCTCCTAGCGAAGCAAAGCGAAGCGAAGCGAAATGTTTACACTAGTCTAACTTGTACGTGCGTCAAACGCGTTCTGACCTGAAATCCCTTTTGCCAGTTGTCGCACTAACATCAATTTTCAGGGAGTGACAAGATAGCACGACAAGATTGAAACTTCTTTCATATGTAAAGTGACAAAAATGCACGGAGTACTATCGGTTTTTATTGAATATCTCAGGATTGAAATAAAATTTTGGAGATCTGTGGAGGTCAAAAGGTGAGGCATTGTGATCTGCAAAAATGGCGTTCTTAACTCAATTTAGCCCAAAAAGCACGTACGACAAGTAAGCACGACGGTGACGAAATGCAAAAAAAAGTTTTTATGATTATTTCAAAAATATCCTGGGTTCCCGCGTAAATTTGACGGTATAGTTTAATGTTGGTAAAATTGCTTGGAAATGTTCAAGGTTAGTCACCTCCAATGGAACAATACAAAAACAAATGCTGTTTTAGTACAAAGCTGTCTCATTGTTCCTGCCAAGTGCGTCTACAAAGAGACAGTTGAATAACTTTGACTGTAGACGTCATATCGATCTATTATTTTGATCAATGTTAAAACACAACTAAAGATAGAAAATGCAGAAAATAGCTCATTGAAGCATGCTGATGAAAAAAATCAATAACTATCGGAAGTTATAAACCAAAATTGTCGCATTGGTGACTATCCTACCCCATTTTAATTTGCATGCAAGCCCCTTAACTTTGTGTTACTTCTCTTAAAACCAACAATGCAAAAATATAAATAAATCACTTTATTTTAAAATAAATAGATTTTTTCAAAATTAAAATATGACTACTCTGCGCTATTGCAGAATTCTAAAGTACATTAAATGTACGATTAATGACATGTCGTCTGTTGTGTGCTATCTTGTGACAACGACAACGAAGTTTGATGATAAATATTTTCAAAACTATGAATGATAGAGCCAAACTTTTGAAATTTTGTATACTATCGCTTAACAAACGCTCAAAGTTTCAACTAATTTCGTTGCACCAGTTAAAAGATACAGTAAATTATGTAACCAAAAATCTTAAAAGCACGCGTCACAAGTGTGTTTTGAAAGTAAAATTGTACTAAGTGTCACAAGTGTGCATAGAATTTCCATACAAACTAAAAAAGACTTAAATCAATAGTTTAACCGACCTAATCAGTATACTTTCAAGAACAAAAGATTGCATTGCCTTTAGAAAATGTGTACCAACATAAGTTTTCGAAAAAAAATCCACATTTTCCAACAACATGTATGACGTGTCACAAGTGTACACGATCATTTTGATGATAAATTGGTCTATGTCACAAGTGTGTATTGCGATATCCGGGAAACGGTAGCGTGTTTCCAAAATCGGGCTAAAGCATCTTGTAGTGTTTGTTAAGTAAAGCAAAACGTCATCATAAACTCATTTTCGACCAAAATGGTCTGTGTCACAAGATAGCACACCGCTGACGATGTATCTCGATTTTTGATGGCTGAGTAACGAGGAATGGCAGTGAGCTTAAAACTATTTTTTAACTTGTTCTGATGGGAGATACGTTGCTTCGGAATTTTGAGTGTGCCATCTAATCGAGCGTCCAATTTTACACAAATTTTACCCTATAGAATCATAGATGACAACAAATTTCTATTTTCTCACGTTTTCGAGCTACAAATCATTGAAAAACATGTCTTAGTAAAAATCCAGAAAAATACGACTGTCACAAGATATCCAAAAATGGAGGTCTGATTCGTGATCAGGGACCGAAATAAAATTAAATTAGAAAGCCTGAGGATAGCTTTTCAAATGAAATGATTTTTTTTCTCAACAATTTATATATAGGTTTATTGTTTTTTTAGAAGACGTAAAACATCAACAAAAAAAAGCATTTGAATATATTTTTTTCCCAAATTTAGATACTTTTTGCTTTTGAAAAAGTTTTTACTTCTGAAATAATAATTGTTCTATTTTAATTGTTTTTTTTTTATTAACATAAAAATTATTAATGTCAAGTTTTGGTGAATCAACTAAGCGTCGTCTGAATCATTTTTCATTGTTTTTGAAAAAAACTGGCTCAACCAAATCAAACCCAATCAAAATTTAAATTGTCATAAAGTTCATTAGCTTAAAATGGGGTCTAGAACAGAAGTGACCAAAGTGCCCGCGGACCCATTTAAAATGTAATTTGGCCCGTAAAGTGAGTAATTGTTTTTAAAAATGAAAAATTGATTTTTAACGATTTTTTCCCTAATATAAAAATAAAGATTTATCTATATTTTTATCCCAATTGAACGACATAAATATTTTGTTCAAAAATCTTTCAAATTGAAACAATTGCTCACATTTCAATGTAAGAGAAACTAGTAAATATCGTCAAAAATTTTATGAAACATTTTTGGAAATGTTTACAAAACGTTTAAATTTGTCTTATGCAAAAAAAAGTATATAAAAATAATAACTTTAAAGCCATAATGACCCTTTTTAATGAACTGAGCCTCCAACTCACTTTGCACTTAGAAACCTTCCACCTCGGGATTTGAATTCATGACAGTTGAATAACAAATCTGATTGACTATCAACTGATTGAGGAATAAGGCTGTTGCAAATATTTAACAAAGTTTTTTCCACTCCAACCCCCCCTCCACACATCAAAATCGGTTAAAAAATAAGGACTAACAATATTTAAAAAAAAACTTCAAAATTTCTATGGATATTTAAGTGTAATCAGCTCAAATTAATTTTAACAGCATTCCTCTGTGTAAAGAATTATTTTGAGCGTGTTTGGGTTTATTCAAAACTAATTTGAGTTGTTAACACAAAATGTGTTTTTACGCTAATTTTTTTTTTTCGAATCTTATTTTTTTGCCTTCCTCACTGAGGTAAGGCTATAATCCTGCTCTAAAAATGAACTTTTTATTAAAAGCTCGAAGACCCACCTTCATATATACATATCGACTCAGAATCGAAAACTGAACAAATGTCTGTGTGTGTGTATGTGTGAGTGTGTGTATGTGTGTGTGTGTGTATGTATTAGGATGTAACAAAAATGACTTTTTGGCGGGCATTCAGGGGTTTGTTCCGGTGGGCATACTGAGCCTAAATCCCAAATATGAGCTTGATTGGACGTAACAGGAGCTGGCGCTCCGCCCATCAATTTTAAATGGGATTTAACCCGTAAAAAAAGATTTTTTCAAAAATGTCACTTTTTGAGGCATTTTGGCCACCAATACGTTTACCAAAAACATCACTGGCGTGTAGGCCAGATCCTTGCGCATCTTTTGGTATATATAACATTGAAGTTTGGAGTATCCTGGAGCTCGGTACAGACCTTCAAAGTTTGGCATTTTTTAGAAAAATCGGTCCCAGCAAAATCAAATGGCGTCTCGGGCGTCGCGAGGTGCGACGCATATCTTTTTTGACGGGGTCGATTTTTCGAAAAATTGCCAAACTTTGAAGGTCTGTACCGAGCGCCAGGGTGCTCCAAACTTCAATGTTATATATACCAAAAGATGCGCAAGGATCTGGCCTACACGCCAGTGATGTTTTTGGTAAACGCATTGGTGGCCAAAATGCCTCAAAAAGTGACATTTTTGAAAAAATCTTTTTTTACGGGTTAAATCCCATTTAAAATTGAAGGGCGGAGCGCCAGCTCCTGTTACGTCCAATCAAGCTCATATTTGGGATTTAGGCTCAGTATGCCTACCGTAACAAACCCCTGAATGCCCGCCAAAAAGTCATTTTTGTTACACTCTAGTATGTATGTATGTGTTCAAAAATCATGCCAAGTTTTCTCAGCACTGGCTGAACCGATTTTGATCAAACCAGTTGCATTCGACTTGGTTTAGGGTCCCATACATCGCTATTGAATTGTTTGAAGTTTCGATAAGTAGTTCAAAAGTTATGTATAAAAATGTGTTTTCACATATATCCGGATCTCAATTATATGCATGTAAATGATGTCCAGATCCATCATCCAACCCATCGTTGGTTAGGTAATCAAAAGACCTTTCCAACAAGTTCACAACATCGAAGATCTGGCAACTCTGTCTCGAGTTATGACCACTTAAGTGATATTTAAGTACTTTTTTGAAGCCGGATCTCACTTAAATGCATGTAAACGATGTCCGGATCCATCATCCGACCCATCGTTGGTTAGGTTATCAAGAGACCTTTCCAACAAGTCCACAACATCGAAGATCTGGCAACCCTGT
This sequence comes from Culex pipiens pallens, assembly GCF_016801865.2. Taxonomy (NCBI): domain Eukaryota; kingdom Metazoa; phylum Arthropoda; class Insecta; order Diptera; family Culicidae; genus Culex; species Culex pipiens. Next base: position 2,390 of record NW_026292903.1, on the reverse strand, counting down.
CTCGAGTTATGACCACTTAAGTGATATTTATGTACTTTTTTGAAGCCGGATCTCACTTAAATGCATGTAAACGATGTCCGGATCCATCATCCGACCCATCATTCGTTAGGTAATATTGTTGAAATCGAGAGACCTTTCCAACGAGTCCAAATAATTGAAGATCAGGCAACCATGTCTCGAGTTATGACCACTTAAGTGATATTTATGTACTTTTTTGAAGCCGGATCTCACTTAAATGTATGTAAACGATGTCTGGAACCATCATCCGACTCATCGTTGAATAGGTAATCAAGAGACCTTTCCAACGAGACCACAATATCGAAGATCTGGCAACCCTGTCTCGAGTTATGACCACTTAAGTGATATTTATGTACTTTTTTGAAGCCGGATCTCACTTAAATGCATGTAAACGATGTCCGGATCAATCATCCGACCCATCGTTGGTTAGGTAATCGAGAGACCTTTCCAACGAGTCCACAACATCGAAGGTCTGGCAACCCTGTCTCGAGTTATGACCACTTAAGTGATATTTATGTACTTTTTTGAAGCCGGATCTCACTTAAATGTATGTAAACGATGTCTGGAACCATCATCCGACTCATCGTTGAATAGGTAATCAAGAGACCTTTCCAACGAGACCACAATATCGAAGATCTGGCAACCCTGTCTCGAGTTATGACCACTTAAGTGATATTTATGTACTTTTTTGAAGCCGGATCTCACTTAAATGTATGTAAACGATGTCCGGATCCATCATCTTACCCATCATTGGTTAGGTAATCGAGAGACCTTTCCAACGGGTCCACATAATTGAAGATCTGGCAACCCTGTCTCGAGTTATGACAACTTAAGTTATATCTGTGTACTTATTTTTCTGGACCTAAAACAAATAGCTGAAATATGTGTCCAAACCACTCATATTACCCATTGTTGGTAACAAGTGAGGAAGGCATCAACCACATAGGTGGATTAAGTTAGTTTTTGAAATAATGTTTGTAAATCAACTGTACTGGTTGTATCATATTTTGCATCATTAGTTTGTCCATAAAATTTTCCATACAAATTTGGCAGCTGTCCATACAAAAATGATATGTGAAAATTCAAAAATCTGTATCTTTTGAAGGAATTTTTTGATCGATTTGGTGTCTTGGGCAAAGTTGTAGGTATGGATATGGACATCACTGGAAAAAATGATACACGGTAAAATAAATTGGTGATTTTTTTATTTAACTTTTTATCACTAAAACTTGATTTGTAAAAAAACACTATTTTTATTTTTTTTTATTTGTGATATGTTTTAGAGGACATTAAATGGCAACTTTTCAGAAATTTTCAGAATGGACAAAAAATCTTGACTTGAAAACGGTGCACTTTATCACAAATTCACTAAGGTACTTTTTGATTGCAAATTCGATTTTTCATCTAAAAATGTAGTTGAAAATTTTTTGCGACCGATATTTCGATTTTTTTGAAAAAATAAGTATTTATTAAAAAAAATCATAACTCGTTCAAAGATTTTTTGCCCATTCTGTAAATTTCTGAAAAGTACCCATTTAATGTATTCTCAAACATATCAAAAAATAAAAAAAAAAAGTAAAAATAGTGTTTTTTTGCAAATCAAGTTTTAGTGACAAAATGTGAAATTAAAAATCACCAAAACTGTTTTTACCGTGTATTATTTTTTTCAGTGTAGTCCATATCCAGACCTACAACTTTGCCCAAGACACCAAATCGATCAAAAAATTCCTTCAAAAGATACAGATTTTTGAATTTTCACATATCATTATTGTATGGACAGCTGCCAAATTTGTATGGAAAATTATATGGACCAACTAATGATGCAAAATGGCTTCGAAGACACCAAAAAAGTTTCAGCCGGATTTACAAATACAAAAAAAAATCGAATGATCGAAATCTCAGAGAATTGCTCAATACCTAAAAACAGTAAAATCATCAAATCTGACGAAAAACTGACATTTTGTGTTTTTTATAATTTTTAAATAACAAAAATGTTCCAAAAATTAGAGATATAAAAAGAATTATCTGAAATTATCGATATGTTGTCGATTTTAACTAAAAATAATGTAATTTTTATATGATGTTTTGTGCATTTGGCCCGCAAGCTCTTTTGAGCTTAAAATATGGCCCGTCATCAAAAACTTAGATCACCCCTGGTCTAGAATTGCCCAAAAAGTGTACACGTGGTTTATTGATAGTCCCTTACTGTTCAAAATGAAAACACCCTTTAAAATACATTTTTTAAATCGATTTACGGCCACTTACTTGAAATTTACGTTATTTCTTAAAAAGTGTTATTTTTACAACAACTGCATCATAGGGCACACCCCACAAATACGACTGCAGTTGCGACCTCAGCGTGGAATTTCGTA
>NW_026292902.1:0-30040 GCF_016801865.2 Culex pipiens pallens | reverse complement strand
CGGGGAATCCTTGTTAGTTTCTTTTCCTCCCCTTATTAATCGTGCGTGAGTGCACGGACCACGCGCAACCGGTGGTAGCGCTGCGTGCATGTAGTATACGCGGACATAGGACGAACCTGCCGCACACGCTTGCGCTCGGTACCGCGATCTAGACTGGCCAGCCCACCCCGGGGCCGTTCGGTCGGTCGGTCTCTCGCCAGGAACAAGAAAGAACCCTTGGAGCATTCATCTTAAAATACAGTTCATAGTTTACTCGTTCTAATGATTTTGAATATTTCAATGAATTTAATTTTTTAGTTTTAAGTTAGGATAAGTTGTTGAAGTATTTTTTTTTTCTTTTTTTTTTACCCAAATGTAATCGATTCAATGCAATAATGTAAAACAATTTGAAATAAATAAATGAATGTGAACAGTAATAAAACGACAAATACAACAAAGATGAAGAGCATTAGGCCATACCACTTGGCATGTAAAAGAAATGTAATTATTATAAGAAAGTTCAATAAAGACAAATTTAATTTAATTTTTTTTTAAATTCACACTTAAAAAAAAGATGCACATTCTGGATCAGCGAAAATTGACTTCTATGTCACACACCGTTTGTTTGGTTGACCATTCTGTCCATTGTCCCGAAGTTTGGTTGTATTTGGTTGCTGGAGTCCCGAGTTATAATTACAAATGTTTACGGTAGTCTAACTTGTACGTGCGTCAAACGCATCCTGACCTGAAATCCCTTTGCCAATTGTCACACTTGAGCAGTTCTCTAGGATTTCGGTCATTCGATTTTTTTTGTATTTTTTAATCCGACTGAAATTTTTTTGGTGCCTTCGGTATGCCCAAAGAATCCATTTTGCATCATTAGTTTGTCCATATAATTTTCCATACAAATTTGGCAGCTGGAGTTCAATTTGTTGGGTGGTGACGCGCGGTCAATTATGTGGCATTGTGTGTGAAAAGAAAAGAATTTTATTTCGTGTTTCATCCTGGTTGGCTTGCCCACAAGCAGAAGAAAATCAGTTCAATTTGTTGGGTGGTGACGCGCGGTCAATTATGTGGCATTGTGTGTGAAAAGAAGAGAATTTTGCTTCGTGTTTCATCCTGGTTGGCTTGCCCACAAGCAGAAGAAAATCAGTTCAATTTGTTGGGTGGTGACGCGCGGTCAATTATGTGGCATTGTGTGTGAAAAGAAGAGAATTTTGCTTCGTGTTTCATCCTGGTTGGCTTGCCCACAAGCAGAAGAAAATCAGTTCAATTTGTTGGGTGGTGACGCGCGGTCAATTATGTGGCATTGTGTGTGAAAAGAAAAGAATTTTGCTTCGTGTTTCATCCTGGTTGGCTTGCCCACAAGCAGAAGAAAATCAGTTCAATTTGTTGGGTGGTGACGCGCGGTCAATTATGTGGCATTGTGTGTGAAAAGAAAAGAATTTTATTTCGTGTTTCATCCTGGTTGGCTTGCCCACAAGCAGAAGAAAATCAGTTCAATTTGTTGGGTGGTGACGCGCGGTCAATTATGTGGCATTGTGTGTGAAAAGAAGAGAATTTTGCTTCGTGTTTCATCCTGGTTGGCTTGCCCACAAGCAAAAGAAAATCAGTTCAATTTGTTGGGTGGTGACGCGCGGTCAATTATGTGGCATTGTGTGTGAAAAGAAGAGAATTTTGCTTCGTGTTTCATCCTGGTTGGCTTGCCCACAAGCAGAAGAAAATCAGTTCAATTTGTTGGGTGGTGACGCGCGGTCAATTATGTGGCATTGTGTGTGAAAAGAAGAGAATTTTGCTTCGTGTTTCATCCTGGTTGGCTTGCCCACAAGCAGAAGAAAATCAGTTCAATTTGTTGGGTGGTGACGCGTGGTAAATTATGTGGCATTGTGTGTGAAAAGAAAAGAATTTTGCTTCGTGTTTCATCCTGGTTGGCTTGCCCACAAGTAGAAGAAAATCAGTTCAATTTGTTGGGTGGTGACGCGCGGTCAATTATGTGGCATTGTGTGTGAAAAGAAAAGAATTTTATTTCGTGTTTCATCCTGGTTGGCTTGCCCACAAGCAGAAGAAAATCAGTTCAATTTGTTGGGTGGTGACGCGCGGTCAATTATGTGGCATTGTGTGTGAAAAGAAAAGAATTTTATTTCGTGTTTCATCCTGGTTGGCTTGCCCACAAGCAGAAGAAAATCAGTTCAATTTGTTGGGTGGTGACGCGCGGTCAATTATGTGGCATTGTGTGTGAAAAGAAGAGAATTTTGCTTCGTGTTTCATCCTGGTTGGCTTGCCCACAAGCAGAAGAAAATCAGTTCAATTTGTTGGGTGGTGACGCGCGGTCAATTATGTGGCATTGTGTGTGAAAAGAAGAGAATTTTGCTTCGTGTTTCATCCTAGTTGGCTTGCCCACAAGCAGAAGAAAATCAGTTCAATTTGTTGGGTGGTGACGCGCGGTCAATTATGTGGCATTGTGTGTGAAAAGAAGAGAATTTTGCTTCGTGTTTCATCCTGGTTGGCTTGCCCACAAGCAAAAGAAAATCAGTTCAATTTGTTGGGTGGTGACGCGCGGTCAATTATGTGGCATTGTGTGTGAAAAGAAGAGAATTTTGCTTCGTGTTTCATCCTAGTTGGCTTGCCCACAAGCAGAAGAAAATCAGTTCAATTTGTTGGGTGGTGACGCGCGGTCAATTATGTGGCATTGTGTGTGAAAAGAAAAGAATTTTATTTCGTGTTTCATCCTGGTTGGCTTGCCCACAAGCAGAAGAAAATCAGTTCAATTTGTTGGGTGGTGACGCGCGGTCAATTATGTGGCATTGTGTGTGAAAAGAAGAGAATTTTGCTTCGTGTTTCATCCTGGTTGGCTTGCCCACAAGCAAAAGAAAATCAGTTCAATTTGTTGGGTGGTGACGCGCGGTCAATTATGTGGCATTGTGTGTGAAAAGAAGAGAATTTTGCTTCGTGTTTCATCCTGGTTGGCTTGCCCACAAGCAGAAGAAAATCAGTTCAATTTGTTGGGTGGTGACGCGCGGTCAATTATATGGCATTGTGTGTGAAAAGAAAAGAATTTTATTTCGTGTTTCATCCTGGTTGGCTTGCCCACAAGCAGAAGAAAATCAGTTCAATTTGTTGGGTGGTGACGCGCGGTCAATTATGTGGCATTGTGTGTGAAAAGAAAAGAATTTTATTTCGTGTTTCATCCTGGTTGGCTTGCCCACAAGCAGAAGAAAATCAGTTCAATTTGTTGGGTGGTGACGCGCGGTCAATTATGTGGCATTGTGTGTGAAAAGAAGAGAATTTTGCTTCGTGTTTCATCCTAGTTGGCTTGCCCACAAGCAGAAGAAAATCAGTTCAATTTGTTGGGTGGTGACGCGCGGTCAATTATGTGGCATTGTGTGTGAAAAGAAAAGAATTTTATTTCGTGTTTCATCCTGGTTGGCTTGCCCACAAGCAGAAGAAAATCAGTTCAATTTGTTGGGTGGTGACGCGCGGTCAATTATGTGGCATTGTGTGTGAAAAGAAGAGAATTTTGCTTCGTGTTTCATCCTGGTTGGCTTGCCCACAAGCAGAAGAAAATCAGTTCAATTTGTTGGGTGGTGACGCGCGGTCAATTATGTGGCATTGTGTGTGAAAAGAAGAGAATTTTGCTTCGTGTTTCATCCTAGTTGGCTTGCCCACAAGCAGAAGAAAATCAGTTCAATTTGTTGGGTGGTGACGCGCGGTCAATTATGTGGCATTGTGTGTGAAAAGAAAAGAATTTTATTTCGTGTTTCATCCTGGTTGGCTTGCCCACAAGCAGAAGAAAATCAGTTCAATTTGTTGGGTGGTGACGCGCGGTCAATTATGTGGCATTGTGTGTGAAAAGAAGAGAATTTTGCTTCGTGTTTCATCCTGGTTGGCTTGCCCACAAGCAAAAGAAAATCAGTTCAATTTGTTGGGTGGTGACGCGCGGTCAATTATGTGGCATTGTGTGTGAAAAGAAGAGAATTTTGCTTCGTGTTTCATCCTGGTTGGCTTGCCCACAAGCAGAAGAAAATCAGTTCAATTTGTTGGGTGGTGACGCGCGGTCAATTATGTGGCATTGTGTGTGAAAAGAAGAGAATTTTGCTTCGTGTTTCATCCTGGTTGGCTTGCCCACAAGCAGAAGAAAATCAGTTCAATTTGTTGGGTGGTGACGCGCGGTCAATTATGTGGCATTGTGTGTGAAAAGAAAAGAATTTTATTTCGTGTTTTGTCCTGATTGGCTTGCTCAAGTCCTTCCTACATCATCGTTGATCGGGAGGCACGACGTCGTGTGAATTGTTGCAATAAAATAAGTTTAAGTGTTACTGTAAATGACTGTAAAAAAGTCCTTCCTATATCATCAATGTCGTCTGGGTAATCGTGATGAAAAATTACATTTATTCAGTATTTAAATACCTGTGCGCGAGTGTTTTGGTGTGCTAATTAGAAAGACCTTCCCATAGCATCGTTGCTCGGAAGGCTCGCCGACGGGTTTGTTATGAAAGTCCTCCCCATAGCATCGTAGCTCGGGAGGCATCGAAAAACCAATACCTTATCCTACTAACCCAAAAAAAAAAAAAAAAATTGATCACGTGATGCTTGAAGGAGATGCTGTGGATTCAACGGTCTCAAGCGGTATCAACAAGTATATAGCGAAAAACTATGTGCTTGATGAGTCTGCAACTTCAACTATCGGACTAACATTCCTCCCTTTTGTTGAACTGCAGGCTTCTTGGGAGGGCGCCGGTATTGACTAATAAAGTCGGGGTCTTCAGGGGTTAAACAGTGAACGGATGGTTGGCTCCCACTGATCATTTTTGATTCATTGTTTAACTTCAGCTGATATGTCAATAACGGAGTAGCAGCTCATTGGCAGTCAACCATGCTCATGCTCATGCTCATGCTCATAATTTTCCATACAAATTTGGCAGCTGTCCATACAAAAATGATGTATGAAAATTCAAAAATCTGTATCTTTCGAAGGAATTTTTTGATCGATTTGATGTCTTCGGCAAAGTTGTAGGTATGAATACGGACTACATTGGAAAAAAATAATACACGGTCAAAAAAATTTGGTGATTTTTTATTTAACTTTTTAACACTAAAACTTGCCCTGGGCTTTGTCATAATGAGTGTCATAGGTTTGATGCTTGTTTGGCAAAGAGTATGATTTGATTCGATGTGGAATTAAAATCGAAGTGTTCAGTATATTGCTGAAGCTTCCATTTTTACACATGGACACCACTTCATGCTGCGAGAACCCACTTTGGCGTAGTCTCAGGGCTTAATCGATGGCCGGTAAGCTGTCATCGAGACAAGGAGGTTCTCTGATAGTGGAAATATCACATTTGTACAATGAACCGCTACATATGTGATTTTTCCCTATCTTAATGTGGGTGTCAGGTTAGGATGCGGGTTTAAAAAAATAGTGTTTGTAGAATTTAGGATTTTAACTATAAATATCAACTTTTTATACTTTGCCTTTAGTTATTTAGGGACAAAATTAGTAACAGTGAATTTAGTAATTCTATCAGAATCGGTGATTTTCATTCAAGTAGCATAAAAACCATTCTGATTTGTCAAAATTTCCATAAAATCTCGATCAATCAATAGTGAAATGATATCGGACTAAATTCGTTGATCTGTTGAACTAACGGTTGTCGGATTATGATTGTATCGACCATTGTTGCGAATCGAGGATCTACTGGAATTCTGACGAACATATGGTCGTCTCTTTTTCAATTCACGACTTGTAAAATATCAACTGTTATTTTTTTTTTTTTTTTTTTTTTTCAAAAGAAGCCAGACAGATTTTAAAAGAAACGTTTTTTTTTTTGGTTAATAATTAAAATGTCGGGGATTTGAGATAAGAGTAGCTTTAGAAAAGGTTGCTTTAAATCTTGTATTCAATTCAAGTTAGGTAGTTATCCGCAAATGAATATTTGGACTTATATGAATAATTGAACATTTTGGACTTATGAATAACACACAACTGTGCATTTATTCTAGAGTCAGATCCATACAGCGTCAGTGTTTATTTGGTCGAAGTGTACTAATTCATTGGCAGATCTGATTCTAGTTGTAATGTACGACAAGACTACTGACGGACGTGACAGGACGAGGGCCCAGTTTAGAGGTTTCGACATCAACGATGTGCGGCTGGATCACCCTCCCAAAAAAAAAAAAAAAAAAAAAAAAAAAAAAAAAAAAAAAAAAAAAAAAAAAAAAAAAAAAAAAAAAAAAAAAAAAAAAAAAACTTTTTAACACTAAGACTTGATTTGCAAAAAAACACTATTTTTAATTTTTTTTTTATATGTTTTAGAGGACATAAAATGCCAACTTTTCAGAAATTTCCAGGTTGTGCAAAAAATCATTGACCGAGGTATGAATTTTTTAATCAATCCTAATTTTTCAAAAAATAGAAATTTTGGTCGCAAAAATTTTTCAATTTCATTTTTCGATGTAAAATTGAATTTGCAATCAAAAAGTACTGTAGTGAAATTTTGATAAAGTGCACCGTTTTCAAGTTATAGCCATTTTTATGTAACTTTTTTCAAAATAGTCGCAGTTTTTCATTTTTTTTTAAATTAGTGCACATGTTTGCCCACTTTTGAAAAAAATATTTTTGAAAAGCTGAGAAAATTCTCTATATTTTGCTTCATCGGACTTTGTTGATACGACCTTTAGTTGCTGAGATATTGCAATGAAAAGGTTTAAAAACAGGAAAATTGATGTTTTCTAAGTCTCACCCAAACAGCCCACCATTTATCTCAGCAACTAATGGTCCGATTTTCAATGTTGAAATATGAAACATTTGTGAAATTTTCCGATCTTTTCGAAAACAATATTTTCAAAATTTTCAAATCAAGACTTACATTTCAAAAAGGTCAAACATTGAATATTACACCCATTTAAAATGTTAGTCTTGATTTGAAAATTTTGAAAATATTTTTTTTGAAAAGATCGGAAAATTTCACAAATTCATATATTAACATTGAAAATCGGACCATTAGTTGCTGAGATATCGACATTGAAAAATGGTGGGTTGTTCGGGTGAGACTTATGGTACGTTCGTTTGATGGCTAGTTCGGCACTGAGTGCCGCACTCAGAGCTGTCAAAGTGTTTCTTTGAAGAAACTCGCGCTAGTTCCGCACGAGTTTCCCCGCCATCTTGGAACTGAAACTCTAGTGCCGCACTCGATATTTTTTCAGTTTCATGCGAGTTCCATGCACACTGAAAAAGAATGTTCGTTTGAACCAAAACTGGCACCGACGAGTGCGGCACTCAGTGCCACAATGGCTGTTCAAACGAACGTACCATTAGAAAACATCAATTTTCCTGTTTTTAAACCTTTGCATTGCAATATCTCAGCAACTAAAGGTCGTATCAACAAATTCCGAAGAAGCAAAATATAGAGGATTTTCTCAGCTTTTCAAAAATATTTTTTTCAAAAGTGGGCAAACATATGCACTAATTTTAAAAAATGAAAAACTGCGACTATTTTGAAAAAAGTTACATAAAAATGGCTATAACTTGAAAGCGGCGCACTTTATCAAAATTTCACTACAGTACTTTTTGATTGCAAATTCAATTTTACATCGAAAAATGAAATTGAAAAATTTTTGCGACCAAAATTTCGATTTTTTGAAAAAATCAGTATTGATTAAAAAATTCATAACTCGGTCAATGAATTTTTGCACAACCTGGAAATTTCTGAAAAGTTGGCATTTTATGTCCTCTAAAACATATCAAAAAATAAAAAAAATTAAAAATAGTGTTTTTTTGCAAATCAAGTTTTAGTGTTAAAAAGTTAAATAAAAAAATCACCAAATTTTTTTTACCGTTTATTATTTTTTTCCAGTGTAGTCCGTATTCATACCTACAACTTTGCCGAAGACATCAAATCGATCAAAAAATTCCTTCGAAAGATACAGATTTTTGAATTTTCATACATCATTTTTGTATGGACAGCTGCGAAATTTGTATGGAAAATTATATGGACAAACTAATGATGCAAAATGGCTTCTTTGGGCATACCGAAGGCACCAAAAAAGTTTCAGTCGGATTAAAAAATACAAATATTAAAATTGAAGAAAAAAGACCGATTTCGTAGAGAATTGCTCACTTACATCAATTTTCAGGGAGTGACCAGATAGCACGACAAGATTGAAACTTCTTTCATATGAAAAGTGACAAAAATCCGCGGAGCTTTTTTGGTTTTCATCAGACTGGTGGCAAGCTTGTCAAAAAGTGAACCTCGCTTTTGACAGTCCATATAGGATGAAGGTTTTTTTTTTTTTTTTTTTTAATACCGAATTTCGCACTTCACAGCATTGCTTGCCGGAAACATTCACCTACCCTTATAAAGGGTTAGGCTCGGTCGTGGGATGTAATGTTTTTTTTTTTATGTTTCTTACAATTACTGCGGGTGCAATTCAAATCGAGAAATTAAAAGTGAGAGTGTGTGCGTGCAACATGGAGTTAAACTTTTCGAAGTGCCATGGGAACCTTCACAGCAACTGCTCAGAAAGTTTAACTCCATGTTGCACACACTCTCACTTTTAATTTCTCGATAGGCAGATCCCAGTGAGCTAAGCTCTTTTAACGGATAGTTTGCCTTTAAGACTACACTTAAACTATTAAACATATAACTAGTGTGATGTTGGGTTACGGTCGGTGATCGACCGTTGGCGGTGGGCGGTGGGCGGCTTGCGGTTACGTTCCGTAAACTGGTTGCACAAAATAGGGCATACAGGGCCATTTTAGAGTAAAGTTGAAAATATGTTTATTTTATATTTAGGTTTGTATTTTGAAATTGATATTTATTGAGAGTTAATTTTTTTTGTTAAGACCGAGCTATGCGGTAACGCTTCCGCCTCGTAAACGGGAGTTCAGGACCCGGTGCGGACCAACATAAATGGTTATGGTTTCCCTTCTGAACTCGATTTCTAATTAAAGGAAAAGTTGTTTGTTGTCACAAGCTGGATAATATTTTATTTTATCTAGTTATTTATTTTTTGACAAAACATATTCAAAATTATTCATCAAAAACAAAATTTAAAATAATTTTACACAAAAAAAACTTTTCAATTGCACATTTGCTGGCTCTTTTACCCTATATTTAGCGACAGAGGGGTAAAGCGACCAAATAGCGGGGGCCACGGTCCAACCAATGTGAGTATCGTGGCCCATACATACAATTTGATAATCTTGCCATCAGGCTGGTTGTTATTGAATATCTCAGGATTGAAAACGAATTTTGGGGATCTGTGAAGGTTTAAAGGTGAGGCATTGTAAGCTGCACAAAATAACGTTCATAACCTAGGGGTAAAGTTTTAACCATTCGTCAATATATTGACGTTGTTTTTGATATTTCGTCAATATATTAACGAAAAATGTTTCGACCTGCATTTGGACACCTTGGTTTGACAGATGACAGATTGAAACAAGAACCACATTTTGACGACCGAAGTTTTTTGCGTTTCCGCTTATTCTCTGCTAACAATCCGAAAATTCTTGAAAAATAGAAATGAAAAAAAACGAAGTTGACTTTATAGCTGTCGGCCACCATTGCTAGTACCAACCACTAGTGTCTTCCTTTTTATCTACAAGGACTTCGCCGCCCTGGGCTCCTAAGTGTATGAAAGTATGGCACGGAGCGACGGCGCCGAATACCCATATTTACACAAAGAATTTTAGAGCGCCCGCCGCGGGATTCGAACCGTCGACCTCTGGATTGTGAGTCCAGTGCGCGGTCCGATTGATCCACACGGGCGGGACATGAAAAATAGAAATACTTAGTCGAAAATTCGGTCAAATCCGGCCATCATAAGAGATAGCTCTTACCTCAACGAAGAATTTGCTCTTTTGACCGCGTAAAACGGAGTTAGAACGGGAGAAAGTTTCAGAGCAGCAGGCAAAAGGAGCACCTCCGGTGCAGCTTGCGGCAAAGTTTAACGGGTTTCCCGGTTCGCAGGATTTTTTCAGGTTTCTGACCATGAATATGACCGTAATTTTTCCTTTCGCGTGAAAAAGGAGGTAAAACATTCATATAAACCTGTTAATAAATTGAATTCCCGATCCGAACCTCATACCTACTCAAGCTCAACTTTCTCCTCTTGCGCGTTTGCGCCCTGAATCGATTAACACTGGAACGCCCAACGCATGTCCAACTTACACGGACGCCCAAGCCTCCCAAAAAAGTTGGAACGGTAACTTCAACTCGCTGGTTCTCGGGCAGAACTCACCCAATCAAGACGATTCTTTTTTCCAGTGATTTGTTAGGATGTCTAGATGATCCTAGAACTTTGCAGAACTCAATTTGATCAAATCTGTAATTTTTGCGACCAAAAACATCGTTCCAACTTTTTCAAAAAGACTGCCTCCGCGGAATTTTTGGCGAATTTTTTTTTACACGCGAAAAAAAAAGTTGGAACGATGTTTTTGATCGCAAAAATTACAGATTTGATCAAATTGAGTTCTGCAAAGTTCTAGGATCATCTAGACATCCTAACAAATCACTGGAAAAAAGAATCGTCTTGATTGGGTGAGTAATGCCCGAGAACCAGCGAGTTGAAGTTACCGTTCCAACTTTTTTGGAGCCTTGGGCGTTGGAATGTTAACCCGGCGTTTCTCAGACGCATAACGTGGTCGAACTTGGCATTCCGGAAAAAAAACGCGCAGCTAACGGTCTGAATGCACCAGCTCAGCGGATCGTAGAACGTTTCCTTTTCGCACGGACTTCAGTATGGTCCGCATGGAGCCACGCAAGATAACGTCCAGACAGGAGGGAGGTCTTAGCAGGAGCAAAAGGTCATGTCTCCCGGCCGGTGCTCAGGATTGGCAAGGTTTCGCCTTAACGGTGTAAAGATGCATCATGACTTGCTGAAGTAAGCAACTTCGCCAGTTGCGTCAGTTAAAAATTATTAAATAGCCTTAGAATTTCTTTCTTCAGAATCTTCGCTATAATTTTATTAAATGTTTACTTCCTAACATTATTTCTGGATTTCATGCCGACTCTACCAGTTGCCCACGTCCCAGATGGCATCGACTTAGTTGGTACGCAGGTTCTTGCTCAGCAGGTAGTACGCATGCTCCTACACGTCAGTTTCGAACAGTGGGACCAAACTCGTAGCTGCGTCCAGCGGGTTCTGGTCCGGACATGCCATAACCAAAGCGATGTCGTATTCTTGTAGCTCCAAACCCTCGACGGCCACGGCGGCGGCCTCCATCTACATCTTGAGTCCATACAAGTCCCGCTCGAAAGCCTTCTTCAGCTCGGCCAACGGATCCGACTGGTCCAGCGAGAAGTTCTTGCGGAAGATCGAATGGTTGATGTGGCCACCGCCTTGAAACTTGATGGCACCGTCCAGTAGATCATTTTCGTGACAGAGTTTTTGTGTTTACGTTTATGTTGACATTTTAATTTGACAGCGTTTTTGGATCAAGGTTGCAAATTACAAGGTAAGGTCGCGTTAAACTATTGACGAAATATAAATATTTTAACAAACTATTGTTAACCTATTGACCAAGTTGTCCAGCCCCTAGTTCATAACTCAATTTGGCCCAGAATGCACGTACGACAAGATAGCACGATGGCGACGATTTGTTCTTTATTCCCTATTATATTTAGATAAACATTTCTATGAAAAATAAGCGTTTTCAAATGAAATATATTAAACCCAATCCCGATACGGTAAATGTTTACGTCACGGTGGTGCCGTCTGTTGGTTTAAAATCAGTTATTCGAAACTTACACCAGAGGGATACAGTGTAGAACACATGCGAGCCTGGTGTCAATTTCTTGAACACCCCCTGTCCGTACCCCATTGTGAGTGATTTCATCTCCGAGTAATATTGAACAGTCAATAAAAACATTGTGTTGTAATTTTAGATATTCTTGTGTTTATTTATGCCATCAAAAAAGTTGAAAATTACATTCCAAATTATTACCTTTAAATTTTATAACCATTGATTTCCACAAATCCATACATTTACAATTATTAGCAGTACCCATGAAAATTAAGTGGGATATCTAATGAAAAATACATGGTAGAATCAATTCAGCATCCACCCAGTCAACTCAATCGGAATTCTGAAACGGAATTCAATTCGAAACGTTTACGTATTCCGTTTCAAACGCAACAACCGGTACGTACACGGAATCGGTTGTTGCGTTTGAAACGGAATACGAAACCGATTCGAATTGAATTCCGTTTCAGAATTCCGATTGAGTTAACTGGGCAACAGGGCAATAGCCAAATACATAGAATTCATGTGTGGTGCCAAATGCGATGGATTTGTGTGTGAAACAATTACGTTAAAAGTGTCGATTTTTTGCAGTGTATGGCGTTACGTTTGTTACAAACACTCCATTATCCTCAATTGACTTGCATGTTGATTCGCTTTATCTCCATCAATATAGAGAACTGGGAATTACGAAATGACCATGTCGAAAATAGTGATATTCGGAGGAACTGGGATGACCGGAACCTGCGCTGTTCGGTATGCATTGGAAAAAGGTAAGACATTATGAATGGATATTTATATCAAATAGTTTTGACCGGCGTTTATCAAAAGGTCTGAAAGTGCGGCTGATGGTGCGTAATGAGATAACAGTTCCGGAGGAATTTAAAAGTATGGTGGAGCTGGTGCAGGGTGACGTCGTGAATGCGAACGAGGTGGAGAATGCAGTTAAAGGTATTTTAATAAAATATTATTATTATTAGTAGCAATATTTGATAAAAACGGATGTATCTACTTTTCATCAATAAGCTGAAGAAAAACTAAAGCGAGTAGAGACATATGGGGCAGCTGACTTGTTGTTGTTGGAGTCGAAGTCGGCGAAGTCATTTGGTAATATAATACTAAGGGAGCGTTCTTTTATTACGTAATGCAAAAAAAAAACGGATTTTTACACCCTCCCCCCTCGTAACAAAATTTTCATACACATTTTAAAAAAATTGTATGGAGCGTAACACAGCCATCGACCCCCCCCCCTCCCCCCATCTGCGTTACGTAATAAAAGAACGCTCCCCTAAAAGCTCTGTTCCTATTCCCTCCTTTGATGTCAACAGCCGACATGGTCAAGTGCACAGCGACCGCTGATTTATAGATCTGGAACAACACGAGAAAAGGGCGGATAAGCATTATGACAGCTGGAACTATTTTGCAAATTCCGAGCCAACAGGTTCACAAAACTCGAAAAGTTAAACAATAGTTGGCCTTCTCAGCTACCTTTTAACACTGCGGGTTTTGCCAAATAGTTACTTGTTGGCTCGGAATTTGCAAAATAGTTCTGGCTGTCAAAATGCTTATGCGCCCTTTTCAAATGTTGCTCCAGAGATAACATGGTAATACTAACTACAAGCTTAGCAATTGACAGGATTAAGGTTTTACGTACATAAAAAACGGAATCTACCTCTGAATTGTAAGTTCATTGCGTGGTGCGATTGGTCCATACAGACAGGATTATTCTTTCATTGCTAACTTCAAGCAAAACAATGTAAAAGGGCCAATGTTGAAGTGTAAACACAGTATCCTGCTATCGTCAGTTGATGTTTACATTTGGAACGATCAGGATAGACTCTTTGTTTACACTTCAACATTGGCCTAATTACATTGTTTTGCTAGACTTTCCTTAACTCTTAAGATTTGCCGACTTCGACTCCAGACTCTTTCAAGTTCATACTTATTTAAACTCTTTTGTCATTTTTTATAGGTCATTTTAATTTATTTAATTACCTACTATTATGTACATTGAAAACTAGACACATCGACGTTTTTTTTTTTCTATCGAGCTGTAATGTTCTGTGGAAATGTAAAAACTAAAACACAAAAAAAAACTTTCGTTACAGACCAGGAGCTGGTTTGTGTCGTACTAGGGACAAGAAACGATCTGAAACCCACCACTGTGATGTCCGTCGGCATGATGAACATCCGGAAAGCCATGGAGAAGTACAATTTGCTGAAAGTATCGGTGTGCCTTTCGTCTTTCCTGTTTTTCGAGCCCGGCAAAGTGCCAAAAATGTTTACCGATCTTAACATTGAGCACCAGCGGATGTTGGATATACTGAAAGCGTCGTCGCTAGAGTTTCGCGCAATTTTGCCTCCGCACATTGCAGGTTCATTTATTTGTGTAAAGATGTGTTTTACCTGATCTTTAAAAAAAATCTCTTTTTTCAGATGAACCTTCTGGGGAATTCGCTCTAGCTTATGACAAGCCTCCGAATCTTTCCAGAACTATCAGTAAAATTGACCTGGGAAAGTTTCTGATCGATTCTTTGTTTGACGACAAACATGCTAAACAAGTTATTGGAATTTGCACAAAACCTTGAATGATCGTAATAAAAAATACGCGTGTTGTTATTATTCTAAAGTATTGTATCTAAATTCAATTTATATCGAATGCATTGTTAGTATCAAATCACATATTGTTTCTTCTTTTTCTTGCTTAGGCGTATAATTGTAGACTGCTTTTCGAATGTTCCGTATCAAATCGTTAATGTTGGGGATTTGCCGTTCCGAATGCTCTATGTTGATCTCTTCACTGGAAGGAACATTTAACAAATTTGTCGAAGACAAATTTCTTTTGTCACTGCTATCGACTTCCTCTCCCTCAACTTCCCAATCGGAGATAACCTTTTTCATCCAATGTTTTTTACTGGAAGTGTTTCGCGTAGTATTTGTGCCGAAGATGTTAATTGCTTTACAAAATATGTAGCCTAGTTTCGCATAAAAGTACTCTTGGCCGTCGGTCGCCAAGTAAACGTTGTTTACGTTTAAAACTTTTTTACAGAATCGTTCGGCTTCGGTCATCAGATAAGTTCCAACTCCACGGCCGCGATAGCGATGGTCAACCACCAAGCTTTCTACGTAAACGGCATTCAGGTCAGCTGGAACTGGGGAAAGCTTCACGTGACCCAGCACCGTGTTGCTGCCTTTTATCATTTGCGCTTAAACAAAAAAAAAACAAATTAGATTTTGTTAAATGCCTTTTTCATGCAATTATAGATGTTTGGGACTAAGGAAATGGATATTTGGGTCCAATTGAGGTCACATTACCCTACCCTAGGAATTGGTGCGTATTGGTCACTGCAGCACTATTGGCCACTGTGCTCGTGATCTTTAACCCCTTTAAACCAACACAATCTACTTAACCTAACGAATAATGTGGACTAGATAGGGGCAGTGGGGGCAGAATGGACCATGGGGGCAGAATGGGCCACCCTTGGTTTTGGGCTTTAGAATGGATTTAGACCTAGGGGTGAGACACATGCCCTAATCAACCAAAAATTACCAGCTAGTTGATTAAAAATTACAGTTAGTTGATTAGAATTATCGCTAATCGATTAGCGTATTCCTGCCTTTTCACTTTTATCTTGGGCTGATGAACAAACGTCAAAACATCACAACATAGCAAAATTCCTCGTGCTTGCGGCCGTTTGACAAATGTAAGGCAACCAAAGTGGCCAACCTGGTTCTGGAACCTATTGCCCACGGATTGCCAATTGGAGTACGATGGTGTAATCGAGTAGGTGTGCAAACGACCGACGAATTTACAGGGCAGGGCAAATTTAAAAAAAATAGATTCCGTCGCCGGGAACAAAGGAGTCTACGCCAACTCCTGAGCATTCTGAGTAGCAGTTTATGTCGGAGGACACGTCCCAATGAAGATCCTCTCGGGGGCGTAGCCGACGCGATCCTCGACGGCGTCGTTACAAGGAGACAGATTATTTGCACCAAATCTCTCAACAATTTGATGAAAATGCCAAAGAAAAATTTGAGCTCCAGCTGCTCATGGATAATACAGCCAATTAGAAACCAAATCCATCAACTTGTCCAAGCTGACCTTGTAGAACGTAAGCTCATCCGCGCATCCCAACTTGAAACTCCGAATGTTTGGTGTTCGGCTGCTTCGGCTTCACTTTTTGTGGTCATATTGCCGTTCCGCGGTGTTGTGGCCAACCGGATTCCGTTTTGTCTAACGGCTAAGCCTATCGAAATAGTCATCATCAGCGCAACAGAAGCATTCAGCCCCCCACCCCTACCCCTAAGTAAAACACAACCAAAAGAACGGTTTTTATTAAATTTCATCAAGTTAAGTTTTACAGTAGTATTGTGAAAAATTAAAATCAAGTGAAAATATTTAAATTCTTATAAGAAATCAGTGCGACGAACAGTCTGGTTCCCCTAGATCAATATTTCGTTAAACCGCTCCGACAGGCACATTCCACGTCAACCGCCGCATGTTCTCTCTCGACACCTGGAATGTTGGGCACCATAGGCCGGCTGACAGCTGGACAATTTCCTCGACCGAAGCCTGCTCGGATACCACCTAGTTCAGGTAGAGCAGCTCGTTGTTCACCGTCACGAGTCTTTCGTCGCGGACCGTACACAGATAAGAGTTTTCCGGGTCCGCCAAATTTTTTTTTCTGACTCACTTGCTGCCTCGGAGGGGATGCTTCGATAAGGATTCACTGGCTAGGCGATAGGAACTATCTTGTTGTTCCTTCTCCGCGGCTTCCGAGGATTGTTCCGGTTCTATCTTGTTGTTCCTTCTTCGCGGCCCTTGCCCGTGTGCTTGACCATGCTGAACCGGATCAAACTTTTGGGGCGAAATCTTAATCACTCAGGTTTACGGACGGTGGTGGGACGGTGAGACGTTAGGAGAGCGCCCTTGGATGCTGCGGACAGTGGCTTGCTTTTCGTTGAATTGAACAAACATTCAGCAGTAGTTCCAAGCTTGGTTCCAAGTCATCGTGGTGTCGATTTGCCGCATATTTGGGGAGCACTTTTGTCGCGGAACTGCTGCTGCTTCTACTGGTGACGACGATCTGGCCGGAGCTGCTGGCTCGAACGAGTTGTGTCGATCGTTGCCCGGACGCAGCCGGGAGGAATCTGGAATTGTAAACATAACCTTACTGTTCTATTTATTAAATTTCATCTGTTCCACTCACCATCCGACTTTTCGATATCCAGAGGGTCCCTTCACGACAGTCTGTAGACTGGACACGAGTTCTTGGCCAGATTGACCAGTTAATGCACACAAATTTTGCCAGCGGTCATCGAGAAAAAAATCAAAACATTGAACTGACAGAACGGAGTTTGGTCACACGTCAAGATCATTTGGTACGAGGTGTGAATGCTCTGTCAAATAGCCACTAATTAATTAGCTAATCAACAACAAATCAACGCTAATTGATTAGCGAAAAAATAATCGATTAGGTGTGTCCTGCCCCTAGATTTAGACCAAGTGTAAGGCAAGGGTCTTATAAAGGACGTCAAATAACATCACCACACCGAAAACGACGTTTGAATTCATTGTATTTTTCGAATTATGAGCAAAAATGTAAATTTATTGAAAAACCACGCAAATGTTGTTTATTTCGAGGTTCTTAAATAAGCTTTCTCGAAAGTTAGATTGTTTGAAAAAGTTTGTTCAATGTTTATAATGTTACCAGGAGCTATTACAAAGGTAATCAAACAACAACGGAACCTTCAAATCATTTAGAGGCTTGGTGGTGGAAGTGTTAAATTTAAATCCACTTGGGGGTAGAATGGACCACCCTTTTCCTGCCTTATAAAAACAATCAAAAGTTGCGAAATTTGAGCTAGATGGATTTTTTCACTCCTGGTAGCTTCACAAATCACGTTTAATGCAACATTAGTTGATTTTTAATTGTTTTGACACTTATTTGTAAAAATAGTGGTTTATTTCGACAAATTTACATTATTTTCAAAAATGTTTGTTTTATTAAGTGACTATTTTTATAAAAGTGATCAAACTCCATGGAAACTTTGTTGGAAAGGTTACTTAAGTTGTATTAGACGAAATGGCTTGTTTTCTAAGGTGGACCATTATGCCCCGCAGGGTGGTCCATTCTGCCCTGCACCCTGGAAAAAGTGGTCGAAAAACACATTTTTTTAAATTGCATCAAAAATAGTTTTAAGCCGAAAATTTTTATCAACCAAGTATACAACATTAAAGGGAACATCCCAAAGCATAAGCCTACTAGGGTATTTGTTCCTATTTTGGGCCTAGTACCTATATTGAGCCTACCAAACATAATTTGACGAAATTGTACATTCCACCGTCAATTTGCAGGCAACTGCCACTTGGGAATGATTCTTGCTGTCATTAGCTTCAGTTTTTTTTTTTTTTTTCTTAACTTATTTTTATTAGGTCCTTTTAGGTGCTGTGACCAGGTTGGGACCGAGGATCAGTTAAACAATATATAATAACAAAACAAAACTCCTTAAATTCCATACTTGGAGATCATGTAACTGACGAGGGTTACTTGGTCCAAGCGGGTCTTGCAGGTCTTGAACCTGCCGATGTACTCGGAGAAAATCCCCCACAGCTCAGCCGAACTATAGAGTACCTCCCCGGCTTCCTTCTCCGTGGCTCCACCGTCTCGGGGGCCACCTTGGCTGCTTCCTGCGGGTCGAGGGCGATCATTAAATTTTCCGTCCGGAACTGCGCCTGGCAGCGGAGGGAACTCCGCCGGCGTGAACGCCGGAACTGCTGGACTCTGCTTCTCCGCCTTCCTCGCCGGCGGTTTTGGTTTCGACGCCTGCTGTCGCCGCTGGATGAAATCCGCACGCTTGGGGCAGCTGCGGTCCGTAGCTTCGTGGGCACCAGAGCAGTTGGCACACCGCTTTGGCTGGTCTTCCTGGACTTCGCACTCGTCCGTCTTGTGGGGACCCCCACAGTTGTTGCACCTCCCCTTGAGGTGACAGTTCCTGGTTCCATGACCCAGCTGCAAGCACTGGGTCACGTTCGGTCGCTTGTTCCGGTAGGCCTCCCACCGGATGTGAAATCTTCTCAAGCGCTTGATTTCACTCAGCTGCTTGAGGCTGGTGTACCCCTTGGGGAACGTAACAATGTACGGGGTTTCCTCTGACGAGGCGAACTCTCCCTTTCTCTTGATGGCGTGCACCTCCACAGCATCCAGGTTTTGCGATTCCTTGAGGGTCTTCTTGACGAATTCAGGTGAAGCCGACGGAAGTCCTCGGACGACGACGCGGAGTTGCCGCTCGCTTCGTTTCTCGTGGGTGTAGAACTCCACTTTGTTCGCAATCAAGTGGGCCCGCGCGGTCTCAAAACGCTCCTCGGAAGAACACAGCAATTTGATCCCAAACGGAGTTAGCTTGTAACTTGGCTTGGTTGTGCACGGCGACATTACAGTCCTCAGCTTGGCGTAGCTCGTATTCTTTACCACCAGAGGTGGTGGTTTCTTGGCCACTGGAACCACTGGAACCGGTGGGACGCTTCCTTTCCCGGCTGGGATACCATTGTTATTGTTGTTGTTGTTCCCCGCCAGCGGACTGAATTTGTTGTTGTTGAGAAGATTCTCCTCTGAGCCATCCCCGACAACGGCTCCGTTGCTGGTCTTCCTCCGCTTCCCCGTTCCATTTACGGAACGAAACTCGTCCCCGTCGGAGGATTCTTCCACCTCCATCCGTAAGCACTGTGCCGCGCCACGAAAACAGCAGAAAAAACAACCGCTGTCTCCGGCTGTCAGACGTAAACTGTAGCTTCAGTTTGGTGGGCAAAAATAATTCACTATTTCCTTTTAAAAAGGAAAAAACGGAATAAACATATCACTCGTCAAATTTTTCGTGGAAAATTACTAGTTGCCCATTAGGCCCAAAATTTTCACCACTTTTGCTTACCGCTTGTTGACACTCAGCGTCACGGCTTTCATCACTCGGCACACGAATGAGCCTTCCCCCAAATCTCAAACCACCAGCAATAGGTTTTTATTGGCGGTTAGCATTATCCCGGTTCAAAAAACAATCACTAAACTGACACCAATCAATTATATTCTTAAAACCATGAATTTTGATACCTATATTGCCCCAATTTGTATGGTTCCGTAAATGTCCTCCCGGTAGAACCTTCCGCAGGGCAATGGCCACTCCGGGTGTGGCCAATCCTGCCAAAATGGCCATTTTCATTAGAAGTATCAAAAACCATGAATTTTGATACCCATATTGCCCCAAGTCGTATGGTTCGATAAATGTCCCCGGTTGAACCTTCCCTCAGGGCAATGGCCACTCCGGGTGTGGCCAATCCTGTCAAAATGGCCATTTTCATTACCAGTATCAAAAACCATGAATTTTGATACCCATATTGCCCCAATTTGTATGGTTCCGTAAATGTCCTCCCGGTAGAACCTTCCCTCAGGGCCATGGCCACTCCGGGTGTGGCCAATATCCTACCAGTTTGGTCCCAACCCCATTGCCCCAAATCATTTTGGTTTTCGGGTGACCGTCCTAACAATCTTCATTAGAACAGAATTCCTCCCAAGTTGGTGCACAACCTGTGTTTTTCAATGTGTGCATGTGTGTGTGTGTGAGCAATAAAATTACCACCGTGGATCCGTCTTTGATGAAACCTCAGTAGGCACTGAAATTTTCTGAGGCTATCTGTTAGCTTATATAGTTCGCATGAAATGTGGCAACAGTGGTGCAATATTCTCGCGTGACAGTTCCAAGAAAGCAGGAGACGAGGCAAAATTTGCGCCATGTTGCCGCATTTCATGCGAACTATATAAGCTAACAGCCTAGTGGTAACGCTTCCGCCTCGTAAGCGGTAGATCGGGGTTCAAATCCCGGCTCGGACCAACACAACTGGTGATCTTTTCCCTTCTGGATTCGATTGCTTAGTAAAGGGAAGGTTGTGTATCGTCACAAACTGGACCTTATCACGACACCTTAGGGAGGCGACCTATGAAATGTTAACATTAACCTAAACATGTTAACATTAGTTGAGTGAAAAAACTGCCACTGAGTCCGCTTTGTAAATGCCGGCCCCGATACTCTTCACGGGTGTTCCCCTCAGGAACTGGGAAAGATTTACTTTTTTTTTACCGAAGTTTCGTCAAAGACGGATCCACGGTGGTAATTTTATTGCTCAAACACACACATGTACACATTGAAAGATACAGGTTTTGCACCAACTTGGGAGGAATTCTGTTATAATGAAGATTGTCACCGGGAAACCAGAATGATTTGGGGCAATGGGGTTGGGACCAAACTGGTAGTATATTTGCCACAGCCTGGAGCGGCCAGTACACTGGGGAAGGTTCTCCTTTATCGAACCATTTGACTTGAGGCAATATGGGTATCAAAATTCATGGTTTTTGATGCTGGACTTGACATCTTGCAAATGGCATCAAATTCATAACATTTTAATTATAACATAAAACTAAATTAAGTTGCTATTTCATTTCATTTTATTACAAGAGATTGAACGTTGGCTAAATTAAAGCCGACTTAATAGCCCAGCTCACACAGGTCATCCTTCAATGACCAAAATATTGGCCGCTCACTTCGTAGCTGGGGAACCACGGGAATAAGGGGCGCGAGTTGGAAAATGTTGCCGAAAGTTTGCATGAAGTGGGACACAACCTGCAAGTTGGGTTGCCTTTTCAGGGCCACCGCTTCTGATGCTCATCCTCCACCGTCCATACCGAGCAATCGTCAATCTTGATCGGCGTGTTGGTGCACTCCTGGGACGTGCAGACCAACGAATTCTCCACCGGTATCTGCATCAGTTCCAGGCAGTACATCAGGCCACGAATCTCCAGTGGCAGAGAGATGGATGTATCGTTGCTGAATTCCACATCCAGTAACGGAGACTACACAGAAAAAAATATTCCTGTAAATTTACATTATTTATCATGTACCAAAAGGTATCATGATAAATGATGTATATTTCCATCAATTTCATTGGAAATTTACATGACTTTCATTGTAAATGTTCAAATTAAAAATCTTTTCAAATCGTTTAAATTTCGAATGAATCTAATGTAAACTTACACCAACCAAAAAAAATTTTTTTTGCTCCATTGAATCTAGAATTCGATGTAATTTTTGAGTTCTAGATTCAACGGAGCAATTTCAAATAGATAATTTCACCCAGTGTTTTAAGAATCCCATAGGTGATGTTAACACTTTAAAATATATTTGTTTCAAAGATTACTCACTTGCGTCAACTCGCTCACACCTTGCAGTTTGGTCAATTTCAGGTTGAATCGATATATCCAACCGCCTGGAACCGACTGACCCATCTTAACCGAGGCGTCGATGAACTTGAGGTTGGCCTTTTCCAGCTAAACATGCTTGGTGTGCGTGATGATGCGGCATTTGCACCGATGCATCGTCCGGTCACACCCTTAGTGACGGCGACGTAATAGACCATCTCATCTTGTTCGAACGCATCGACCCCGGCACGAGTTTTTCCTGGTGTTCCTTGACCCAGTTGGCCTTGCCTTCGATGGTTTCACCGTTCAGCTAGATTTTGATGATATTCAAACGGAGCTATCTGAGGAAACACTGTAACAAACCAAGGGCAATTAGAAATCAAAAGGGATAAAACAATAAAGGGTTTATCATACCTGCGAGTGGACGATGATGTTGTCCTCTTGTCTAAATGCACCAGGAGTAGACCAAGATGAATGATTTTTTCCATACTCGGTGGCATCGTCCAGAGCTTTCAGCAAAAGAATTAGCCGGATTTTATCTCCAAGCGTACCAATGTCAACCGCAATCGCCAGCGCTGCACGATGTCAAGCAGGTCTCAAACGCGAAGGCCGACGGCAAAACAACGCGCCAATCTCGTGAATTTTGCTGCTGCATGAAACCGAACTCGCAATCATGGGTGGCGGGCACAGACGGAGCGACATTTCCTTCTGGAACTGTGGGACGAATAGCAGGGCCTTGAGCTGGCCGCCCATTGCCATCTGGCCAAGATCAACCAGTAGGCGCAGTTTCTGCAGGCGCTCAAAACATCGGCGACCGATGTACATCAGCTGGCCTGTTTGTGCTTCCGGCTCAATTCGCTGCTAATGGGAGCATCCCGCGGAATCGACACCGCCGTCCGGATGGAGTAATCCGTGTCTGACGAGCTGAACAGGGCCGTTGGACGGGAGATTCGGTTAGAAGAATCGGTGGAGTTGCCGTTGTAGTTGTTCAGCTGTGACGTGGTATGGGGCATTCCTGCTTTGTTGGTGGACTTTGTGAGTCCGTTCTGCATGGCCAACAGGTGGCATCGCATCCTACGAGCATTGAGCTGTGAACGGTTAATATGCATCAGTTTAACGTGAGTTATCTAGTGTTTTTATTTTGAGTCTATTAATTTGAAAAAATATACGTACCACATAAGCGCTCATCTCGTAAATCTTGCTTGAAACGAACCCCGCAATCCCAGACCGATTCTTCGAAGAGATTCCCATCGAGCGCGTCTTGAGGGTGCCAGCGCAACTGAAGAACAATCCGGCCACTGATAGCGAACGCACCACGGCAAACACGGCTGTCAACAGTTCACTGGGGGACCACACCAAACCGGCGGCCGACGTGAAACGGCCCGTGGCCATACTCTTCGAAAACAGATCTGAAAGGATTAGGAGAATTAGGAAATGTATAGATCAAGAATTCATTTTATATAAACAAACAAACCACGGTTTCGGCATATCTGCGCCATCCATAAAAATAACTTTTGTTTGCCACTGCTGCGGGGAAAAAACACAAGTTTTTGGCGAGCGAACAAATTTGCAACGAAAACATAAACAAATGGATTGACATTTCCCGTTTCTCTCAAACCACGACGAAAACGACGAGGGGCTTGCTACGAAATTCGTTGCATAACGAAAGGCGAATAATTTTGATTTGATTAGTAAATAAAATTGATACTTTTCTTCAAAAACACATCCATTTGCCTTGCGGTCCAACAAAATTATGGAAAACAAATGCTTTCAGCTGTCAAGTCAACACGAATTGCCGCAATGTAAATTTACACGCTTTTTGTTTTAGTTATATGGACACATTTTTACATTAGTCGCTTTTTTACATCGTTTACATGTTTTCGGTTCTGTCAGTTCTTAGAAGGCAGATTTTTTTACAGGCGATTTATCAATTCCATCAAATTAAAATTTACATGACTGCCATTTACATAGTATTTGGTCATTTACATGCGATTTAATTATTACATTAAGCATTTTTACATTAAAAACATGGGTTACACGAAGTGTACATTTACATATTTTTTTCTGTGTAGGGGGATTGTCGGTGTTAACAGTTTACGCGACTGGCGACATTGGCGAATCTACCAGTGGTGGCTCAGGTTTCAGCTCGAGGGCAGCGAAATCGAATTGCAATCGTGCTGGCTCGTTCTCTCCGGCTAACCCCCAACGATGTTCAACACCCGGTCGGCGGCCTCTTTGTCTTCAGTGGCCCTTGCCAAGTCGTTGACATCCTCGCCAAGCCAAACGTCCATGTAGTGCTTCTTGTTTTCGTCGCTGTCGGGTAGATAAGCGAGGTTGAATTCTATTTGTTGGGACCGCTCGGGGTAGGATTCTAGACCTGACTTATACTGCGGCTCGTGAAACTTCAACTGCTTCTACCGCAGGCGGTAAATCTGGCCATTTCGATTGAAGAAGTGTTAATCCGGTGACCTCACCAAAGACACATGCTTATTCCTCGGTTCGTAGGAAGGTGTGGCCAATCCTGTCAAAATGGCCATTTTCATTACCAATATCAAAAACCATGAATTTTGATACCGATATTGCCTTATTTGTATGGTTCGGTAAATGTCCCCGGTAGAACCTTCCCTCAGGGCATTGGCCACTCCGGATGTGGCCAATTCTGCCAATCCTGTCAAAATGGCCATTTTCATTACCAGTATCAAAAACCATGAATTTTGATACCCATATTGCCCCAATTTGTATGGTTCCGTAAATGTCCTCCCGAAAGAACCTTCCCTCGGGGCAATGGTCACTCCGGGTATGGCCAATCCTGTCAAAATGGCCATTTTCTTTACCATTATCAAAAACCATGAATTTTGATAACCATATTACCCCAATTTGTATGGTTCCGTAAATGTCCTCCCGGAAGAACCTTCCCTTAGGGTCATGGCCACTCCGGGTGTGGCCAATATCCTAAAAGTTTGGTCCCAACCCCATTGCTCCAAATCAATCCGAAAACCAAAATGATTTGGGGCAATGGGGCAGTGGTGTCACGGTTCGCTTTTGAGCATATCATAGCCACTCAATCGACGAACCTATCGGGTGAGCGCTTATCGAACGCTCAGAGCGGCGGGTTTGAACGGTTCGCGAACCAACATTTCGATCATCATTTCTCTGCTCGCTTGCCGCTCCGCTCTGAACGGAGTAAAGAGAGCGTTCAGCGAACGGTTCGCCAACGGGGAATGTAGGCACTGATAGAAAAACTTATTTGTTTTTATTCTTCACTCCCACAAAATTGTTCAAATTTGTTAACGATAAAGTTATCAAAGGACCATCCATAAACTACGTGGAAACCTTAGGGTGAGAGGGGGGGGGGCTGTGGCGATTAACCACGTTCCATGGAAAAAAGATTTAATTTGAATGGAAATTGTCCATGATGGGGGGTGGGGGGGGGGGGAATGTTGAGATTTCCAAAAAAGTGTCCACGTTTGTGGATGGTCCCCAAGGAACCAGGGAGTCCTCTGTTGACCCATGATATAACAACATAATATAAAAAAAAGTCTCCCATACTCACTGGAGCTATGCGGGTATGATCTGCAGTCATAAACCGCAGACCTCTTGCTTGTTAGGATAATAAATCCAGGGATAATAAATCCAGGGAGTCATTGGAAGACCCAGGACATCCCAATGAGTTGTTGAAGCCATGCTCTGTAGCCCTCCATAGCCACCTTCTGTTGTAAAAATCATGAAATGTTTTTCTCTGAGTGCTGTTTTTTAGCTCTTCTTGCGAACCGCTCATTGATGGTCCCTCTCACTCTCATTCGCGATGAGAGAGCAAGGGTTCATGCGAACCACGACAGGCGTTCGGATCGTGGTTCGCTCGTGCTTGGTTCGCAATCATGAGCGAACCACACTTGGGCGTCATGACGTATCGTTTGAACCACGATTCGAGTGAGCGAACCGTGACACCTCTGGTAGGATATTGGCCACACCCGGAGTGGCCATGGCCCTGAGGGAAGGTTCTACCGGGAGGACATTTACGGAACCATACAAATTGGGGTAATATGGGTATCAAAATTCATGGTTTTTGATACTGGTAATGAAAATGGCCATTTTGGCAGGATTGGCCACACTTGGAGTGGCCAGTGCCCTGGGAAAGGTTCTCCAGGGAGAACATTTATGGAACCATACAAATTGGGGCAATATGGGTATCAAAATTCATGGTTTTTGATACTGCTAATGAAAATGGCCATTTTGGCAGGATTGGCCACACTCGGAGTGGCCATTGCCCTGGAGAAGGTTCTACCGGGAGGACATTTACGGAACCATACAAATTGGGGCAATATGGGTATCAAAATTCATGGTTTTTGATACTGGTGATGAAAATGGCCATTTTGGCAGGATTGGCCACACCTGGAGTGGCCATTGCCCTGAGGGAAGGTTCTACCGGGGACATTTATCGAACCATACGACTTGGGGCAATATAAGTATCAAAATTCATGGTTTTTGATACTGGTAATAAAAATGGCCATTTTGACAGGATTGGCCACACCCGGAGTGGCCATTGCCCTGAGGGAAGGTTCTTCCGGGAGGACATTTACGGAACCATACAAATTGGGGCATTATGGGTATCAAAATTCATGGTTTTTGATACTGGTAATGAAAATGGCCATTTTGACAGGATTGGCCACAACCGGAGTGGCCATTGCCCTGAGGGAAGGTTCTTCCGGGAGGACATTTACGGAACCATACAAATTGGGGCAATATGAGTATCAAAATTCCTGGTTTTTGATACTGGTAATAAAAATGGCCATTTTGACAGGATTGGCCAGGATTGTTTTGATCGCGAATTCGGTGTCGATCGCGAAACAGTTCTGCTGCAGTTCAATGCAGTTTCGGTAGAAAAACAGCTCGGCGGTGCTGTTCGGTTCGATTTGGTCGCGAAAAAGTCGGTTCGCGATCGAATTTTGTTTGTGCCGGTGGCAAATCAGTGCGATCCGCGACGGTGTGATTCGGTTACGTCGGCGTTGCGAAACGACGTTGAAGATCGGTTCCGTCGATCGGTCGCACCGAGACGACGAAGATGCAGTTTGTGTGGAGGACTGCGGAAGAATTTTACGGACGAGATGGTCAGTGCAGTGAAGATTAAGTCCGACCGGTGTTGAAGAACTGTTCCGGTCCGGTGCCAGTGATTCTGGCCAGCTAGTGCAACAAACCGTTGCAAGTGAAGTGCTCGCCTTGTGAAGAAAAACCGCACACAAACACACACCCGATCGACTGCAGTGTGTTTTGCTGTACACTGCACCCCGTCAGCAGAAAAACACAGGGACGTCGCCAAGGGCGTCCACAGCGGGTGTGAGTGTTTAATCCGGACCAATTCCAGCCGAATCTACGTGCAGCGATGCATTTTGCGGTGCATCTCGCGACAGCTGTTCGGCACAGACGTGTAGCAGTGCATCGGCAGGCCTTGGTGTGGCTGTGTCGGTGATGTTGGAGCAGCAGTTCGGTTCGGCGACGAAGTTCGCTGACGTTGCAGTTCAGCCCTTGCAGCAGTCGGCGTTTGCAGCACAGTTCGCCGGCAGAGATCAGCCACGTCGCCGCAAACTCAGCATGCCACACGCTGATTGGAGGTTGCCAGCAGTAAAGCCTTTCGGGGCGGCGCGTCGTGATCGGACGGGTCAGACAGCCGTCCCAAAAGCACTCCAAGTTAAGTACTCTTTTCTTTTGAGTTGCATTCAGTCGCTCAGGCGTTTTACACTGCAGGTTCGCAGAGCTGGCAGCTCACCAGACCAGTTCCGTTCATCGCGAGTCAGCGAGCGCGCGACGCATCCGACTACAGAACTCGGAGATTCAGTTCAACGGACCCGTCGGCCGCGTGTAAGCGTCCATCCACCAGGGCCCGGTGGAAGTGTCGTTCAGCGCACGCAGCGATTCAAGCGAAGTTTTCGCCTGGTCCGCCGACAGTTCAGCAGAACTTTCCATAATAATCGAGTTCGTCCAGATCCAGAGCATCAGCAACACGATCACGTTCGTGTCGAGCTCGGGGTTCAACCGTCTCCCCGCAGCAGCTCATCAGATCGGAGGCACCTTGCCTTCATCAGCTCAGCGAGCAGCCGCTTCATCTGCTCAGCCGTCAACAACTCTGCGCGCCATTGCAGAGACGAGGATCCAGCCGCAAAGCACTAGGGACGGCGCTGTTTCGATCGGACGGGTCGGAACTGCCGTCCCACCTCAGCCGGCAGTTAAGTACCTTAACATTTCTGTTATTTTAAGAAACTTAGCGGCTCTTCTGTCAGGTACTCGGCGAGGATCTTCCGCAGCAGCAACAGTGTGCAGTTTACAACTGCTTGCTCATCTGCGAGTCTTTTGCTTAGCGCCACTACGGCGCTCTCGTTCAATCCCGTTCAGCGGTCGCCAGCCGCGAGTATAGCCAGTTCTTCGGTCAACTTTCCAGTTCAGTCCGGCGGTCACTATCCGCTGGTGAAACCAGTTCGTTCCAGCGGTCAGCGCCCGCTGGTGCATCCAGTTTATTTCTGCTTTCTTTTCCTGTCTACGGTCAGCGTCTCGAGACGCTGAACATTTTGCAGTGGCGGGTAGTTACGACTACCGCGTCTAGGCTGCCATCTACGGACCAGGTCACACTCTGGTGACCACCACTGACGTCTCCAAGGAGACAACGTCCCCACATTGTGGACAATTCAGACGGCCACGTCAGGCCAACTTCAGGACATCAGACCACCTGTCATGACAGGTCGCAGCCCAGCGATATGAGGTCCAGGCGTTGTCACTGTTTACACAGCGTCCTGGGTACAACAGTCAGCTGCAATTCCTCTGAGCGTTCGCGGAGGTTTTGCATTTCAGTGCGTATCAGCTGTACAGCACTGAACCGATCCAGAACGCAAACGTCCTGAAGTCAGACAACAGACCACAGACAAGGAACAGCAGCAGGAGGGATGAACGAAACACGGAAAGCATCAGCAGGAGCAAGAACCGATCGGATCAGCACGGACCCGAACTGCACATCCAGTGCGGCGTACGGACAGAGCTCGCGGCACACCGGCCGACTAGAAACCGAGCGGACGCGGACTGCACACCTGGTGCAGCGATACGGATCGAGGCGCGCGACGCACTTGCCGACGGATTTACCGACGAAGGACTGACACGGATCACGATGAGCGGCGCACGGGCCGCAAGTACGACGACGAGATTGTTGCGACAGTCCAGCAACAGCAGTAAACCGCCAGTGGCTCAAGGGCCACAACTGACAACGGCGGGCGGCGCACGCAGCGGAGCACGACGGACGACACACCAGTCGTCGACACGTTCAGCAGACTACGGCGGGCGGCATCGAAGCCGCAAACCCGAACATCCGAGCACGGAGCGGTCTGCAAATGCAGACGATGGAAGCTGCACACCCAGAGTGCAGCAGAAGCAGCTCATGGTGAGCGGCACGACAGCCGCAGAGATCAGCGGACCACGGCGAACGGCTGTGGGAATGGCGGGCGGCAAAAATATGCCGCACATACTGCGCTGGATCACCACAACTACAACAGATCAGCACGACAACAGACGGTGATCTCCAGCAATTCAGCACGCCAGAAGCTGAAGCGAGGTTCCAGCACAAGGCAATCGGGGATGGCGCTGTTTCGATCGGACGGGTCGGAACTGCCATCCCGACTCTGCCCAGAGTTAAGTACCATTCAGTATGACTGTTTTTCTGGGCATTTACTGGTCTCTCTAACAGGTGCAGAGCGCTGGAACACTCGGCAGCAATCAACGGTCGCAGAAGCAGCAGTGCATCATCAGATGCATCCGGAGCAGTCGCAGTATCAGACGATGGCGAACCAGCACAGCAGCGACAGCGGACAGATGGCGACGCGATCGTCGTCAACAGTAGCGGTAGCAGTTTACCGAACAAGGTAGAAGAAAAGAAGAAGAACAGTGAAAGAACAATACACTAACAGACAAGACTGTTCAGATCAGATCTGTTCAGATTCAGGCAGTAGACTAATCCATAGGCACTGGTTCAAGTAGGAGTTGTATTTAAATACTTAGTATTTCAAGGCGAGCGGTGTGATCGCGCCCAGATCAGGTCAGA
>NW_026292901.1:0-30308 GCF_016801865.2 Culex pipiens pallens | reverse complement strand
CATGACGTCCCCTGCACCGGCACCGCGTCGTTAAGAATGATGCTGAGCAGAATCTGGCCGAAGCTGGTGTCGGCCCGCACCAGGAACTGCACCATCACGTCCACTTTTTTGATGTGCATCGTTCCGATGCCACTGTCCGAGTAGTTGCCGTCAGTTTTGCGAACAGTTTGCACCGCTTGGAGAAGATGCTGTCCTTATACTTGACCGGCGTGAACTCCACCTTGGATGAAGCCCGTTCCGGGCGTGGAACTTGTCGAGCCAAACCAGTAGCTGAATGGTTTGGCTGGCTGTCGTCGTCGTGTTTGTTGTGTTGGCGTGACGCTTCCAAACATGAATCCGCTGGTGACCGGCTTTGCGGCCGTTGACTCCTTTGTGTCCATTTTCCTGCTACTCTGCTTGGCCTCGATCTCATCAAGATACTATTCGTGATCCTTGAAGATCGGATTCTGAATTGAACTTCCCCGAAAACCCAGCGGCCACGGCCACATTGAGCGCCTTCGCGTTAACTGCATTTTCCTCATCCCCGGTGTCCTTGCCGGCGGAGTCTACTGTGTTTTTCATTGGCGGGCTTACAACCCCGGGAAAGACCTTCTTGCTCGAGTCGGTCGTAGCAAAGATGCTGGCTCCCAGCGTGACGACGTGGCCGCCGTCCTATTCGTAGGTTTCGCAGTTCCACTGAGATGCGAAAATGGACTGGCTCCTCGGTAGGCTTCACCGCCGGTGGTGACGTCACCCCGGCGAATCCTTTGAACGCACCAAACACCGACGACAATCCACCGCTGCCCGCAGAATCTGTGCCGGCGAATCCATTTGACTCCGTAATGACGCGTTTTTTCGGTTGCTCCTCGGACGTCTGAGCAAATCGGCTCACCACCCGATGGAACTTTTGTGGCTTCTGCGAAAAAAAATGTTTTTGTTTTGTGTTTTTGACATTTCTTCATCAGACCAAGATAATGATAGAAGGTGGGAACCGTTAGTTGATTAGCATCACACTAATTGATTAGCTGATAATTTCTAATCAATTAGTCGATTATTTTAATTGATTAGAGCATGTGTCCTGCCCCTCGGTCGACCCGGTCACGGAAATTTCTAGCAGAGTTGGTTCTGCTAGAACCCTGCTAGAATTATTCTAGCAGGCCTGCCGGAATCCTCTAAGAATTTTACCGGAAAATTCTCACAGAGCGAAATCTGTAAGAATTTTGTTAGAATTTTGCTAGAAAACTCTTACAGGGCGAAATCTGTCAGATTTCTGTTAGAATTTTGCTAGAATGTTCTAGCAGGAAAAATATCTGTCGAAAATGACGTCATTTTCGCAAACCTCGTGGTTGATCGTGTTTTCACCGGTCATCTTTCTTCTCTTTCTTTCTTTCGGAGGTTTTTTTCTAAAAGACGGACGGTTTTTTTTTTTCGTGCCTCATTATTCTGGAACAAGGTAAGTTGATGAAATTGTGAAAATGGTCTTTAAGAAACACCCAGGAACTGGAGAGTATAAAAGATTTCTAAGGTGACTAAAATAATTCAACGGATAATCCGGGAATAACACCGCAAAACTCCAGTTTCCTAGGTTATGTTCTTCTACAAGGATTTTCGTGAAATTATTTAAAGGAACCGTCTTGGGCGCACGCAGAAAAAAGAATTATCAATTCGATAAATTTCTGACATAAATTCGATAAATAAAATTATCGGTTGGCAACCAATAATTTATTTTATCAAAATCAATAAGTTTTCTTGTCAATTTGACAACCGAAATTTATCATTTTGACAAAATGTATTATCAATTTGATAAACGTCATAAAAGAAACGTCACTTGCAAAGTTTATCTAATCGATAAAAATATTGATCGTTTTGATAAATATTTTTATTAAAACAATAAAGTGTTTTTATCGAAATAAAAATTATATTTATGGACATTTTCTGGATTTTTTTCTTTTGCCTTTAATTTCAAAAGAAACAAAAGCAAAATACATACACCTAGGAACAAATAGCGTAAACCTATGATTTTCAGAAAAAATGTGTTTTTTCCATCCTAATCAACATTTTTATAAAACTTATGCCGGATTCAGATGAGAAAAATTATTTCCAACAATTTGGTGTATAACTTTCCAATATTTGTTTGATTTTTCTATGAGAAAACTGTAGATTTAGAAAAAGATAGTAATTTGGACTATTTGGCAAGAAAGTCTGTCAAAAATCAATACAATTTGTTGAATATACGTTAACACATCTGTTATCAACTATATAACTGTTTATTTCATTGATATATACGGGGAAACTAATTTTTTCGTGTTCCAAAACATGTTTTTTAATGAAAAAGGTCACAAATTTTTGCGCGCCCAAAAGTTGATGTTCATTATTTTAGAGCAAAAAATTTTTCTCGTCTTTTGCAACCAGTTTCATGAAGATTGATGCAGGGAATCATGAGAAATAAGCGATTTTGTTCTTTAATCGACAGAAAGGCATACGACTTTAGGCAACTAACCTCATTTTGGCGCCACCTACATTTGAAACGCAGTCGCGCTGCAAAACCTCAATAGATAATTGTTTTTATTCTCATAAATGTGCGAATTTATCCTTTTCCGAGGCTGGTTCTTCTCAATTTTCTGACGCATTCTTGCTATCTACGGTGATTCCCAAATATGCATTAATGACATCGTTGATCAGGCAATGGAGCTCAGAGAATAAGCGAACGGATGCTGCCTCGATGATGGATCAATCGCCTCGGAACTCTGCTCGACCAACAACTCCGACACCGTGTGAGCAATGTTGTTTTGCGAAAGCAACTCTTCGGTCTTCGCAAGCATCCTCGCACATCTCAAGGCCAAATCCATCCAGTAAGCAGTTTGACGGCATCCAAATACCTGGTTCAATGCAAGAGCACAATCAAAAGGTACCCTTAATTTAAAAAAAATACTTACTCACTTTTCTCTAAGCATAAGTCTTTTCCTGCTATTTCTCCGGGTCGGAAATGGTTATGCCGGAAAAGCAGCCGATTTCTCCAGCTTTGATCACGCACTTTGTTCGCACACAACCGGAGGTTTGGAAGATGCAGTTTTCCACGGTAAACACGCGGGACAGAAGTCGCTGCGGCATTTCTGGCCTACTAAACTTCTTTTGAACATGATTTTTTGTCAAGCTTCTTCCAGCACGTCGCTAAATAATTGTTTGTTTATGCTTTGATTGACAGGAGAAAACGTGCATGGCGAAAATTCCGTGAACATTTTATTTATCAAAACAATAAAACATATTTTCGTTTTGATGGTTAAAGTTTATCAAAACGATAAATCAACGTTATCAAAACAATAACTTTAAACTAGTCATGTTGATAATGTTATTTATCAATTTGATAACCCTTAATTTTTCTGCGTGCGCTTACTGACAGAAATTTAACTTCCACCTCTTGGGAAACTTTGCGAAAACAATTAACAAAATATTTTTTTTTCTTTTTTGTCACAGGTTTTCGATGGTGTTGCGTTGCAAGCAGGAAAATGGCCTTCATTCGAGAAAACCAGATAGACCGCTAGGAAGAGGAAAAATATGAAGCTGTGGTGTGATGAAATGAAAAAATGACTACACACAAAAAAATATTATGGTAATGACAAAAGTAACTTACTTTTGAATTAATATGTGGTTAAAATTTGCTACATTAAAAGTTTTTTTCTTGTTTTGAAAATGAAAACTTTTACTGCTACAGTTTTTGAAAATCTCATTGCTCACTGATTTAAAAGTTTTTCCTTTTAATTCGACTGTAAAATTTCTTTAATTTTGACGTTCTCGTGTAACCGTGTACGACTAAGTCGCAAATGTAACCAAACACTTTGGTGGGTCCGGTGGTGCTGGTGAGTCTAGGACGCAAAGCAAAGCCGACCGCGGCAGCAGCCAGGACTCGGACGCGGAAACCTTTGTGAGCCAAACAGCAGCAGCGGAACTCCTTCGAAGGAGGGTGGTGCAGGAGCGGGACGATGTTGAGTGCTCAAAAAGAACAAGGCCAGCTTCCTGCTGGAACTGCAGCTGTTCCACGGCCGGAATGCGTAAGAAGGAAGCTTGAGTGTTTTGGGGGGTTTGTGATTGATTTTGTTTGTTTTTGTAGGATGAGAGGTAGGAATGTGGATTCGCACCGGTTGTATTCGGTGGTGGTGGCCCGGGATTGGTGATTGAAGGTCAATTCCCGCGAGGACTGGGGAGAGATCATCGAGGAGATGGCGCTGCCGAAGCGTTGCGTGAACAACGAGATTGCGATGAAGAAGATTAACTTCCCTTGTAACTTCCGGTTTTTGGACAAGTACGGGAAAGTTTATTTTCACGGTGAGGAGAAGGATCCGACGAAGAGGAGGACGACGAAAAGCTACATAATCGGAGGTGGTCAGCGCAGATGTTGCACGCGGTGCCGGCGGTTTACAACACCGGTGAGTATTGAGAATGTGTGCAGTGGCTAGCCAACTTCACTTACTTTCCATCTCTTTTAGCAACATCCCGCCCACAAACACTCACCTCGCGACGGCGCAGCTTCAGCCGAATGAACCAGGACAGTGAGCCAAAAAAAAATCTGTGTCATACCCGAAGTAACGTGCTCAAAATCGAATTCCGTTCCGAGGGCCTCATCAACTCCCTGTTTCGGATGCGCTTCCAGTATCGGGAACTCCCCGTTCAGGCACTTTAGTTCCGAGCCGGAAAACGTCGATCACCCTTCCCGAATCAACGGCCAACTCATCCAAGACTATCCTGATTGAGGCCGGAAACGTGACCATCGTGTAAAACTGCTGACGCGCGTCGGAATCTCCATCCGGAACCGTCCTGGGGTATTCGGAAGTGACCGGTGGCGTACCGTATGAATCGGTACAGCTTGGACTCGAATATTGGCCTACATTGAGCTGAAGCTAGTGGAGAAGCGTTAAATACAATAAAAAATGTTTTTTTAAACATGCAGTTTAATTTTTTTTTAAATAAATGTAAAAAAACCAAGCACATTTTTCTGAAATTATCCCTGTAGTGCTAAATGTTGTGTATTCTTGCCATAAAAGGTTTCTTTTCCAATTAAAAGTAAAATACTTTTACCAATACAACGATTTTGATCCATAAATGCATAGTACAGCCATCCCTCATATTCGGAACAGTTTACAGATCGGCCAATGTTCAACAAATCATATAAAATCGATAATTGATTATAATGATTTGCTTTTACCTTCATGTGAAAGCTTTTCTTGCGATCTTTCGATTGATGTATAGACCGGCTGTTCATTTTTACGTTTGATATCAAGTTTTCAAAGAAAAACATTGACCCTTGAAATCCACAAATTCGGAACACTTTTATCTTACGATGTAAACAAACTTTTTTTTCTCTCCAGGAGTACATATTTTTAACAAAATAATGACTTTGCACTCTGAAACCAACGAAACTCATGTTTAGTAATGTTTTATGAATGGCCTGATAACTTTTTTGTGAAAATATCAGTTAAATGCAGGTGTTCCACAATTGTGGAAGACACAATAACATCCCACAATCATGGAACAGGCAATTTGGAGGCAGTGTTTTGGTGCTCTGGATAAAATAGTCTTGAAATGCAGTTTTTGTTTAACAAGTATTACTTTTACTAGTGAAATAGCAAGAGAATGTCCAAATAGAGGCCCTAAAAATAGCAGGGTCGGCAGAAAAGTTGCATTTTGCTTTCTATTGACAAATTACCACAAAAGTGTTCCGAATTTGTGGGTGTTCCGAATATGTGGGATGACTGTAGTATCAAAAACTTTCCAACTTTTAAATTGAAAAGTTTGAACTTTCTACGAATATTCACCAACGCGAACTTTTAATCCAACGAACGATCTTTTTAAATTTAGAGTAATTTTTCTTTGAGTGTAGTGTACATATCTTGACTTTTTTTTGATAAGGTCCTATAAACAAATGTAAACATTGAGTGTATCCCGCTTACTCCGATGGACTTTGACATAAGGTGTGAAAGGGATACACTCAATGTTTACATTTGTTTATAGGACCTTATCAAAAAAAAGTCAAGATATGTAAATAATAAAATAAATGTTAACTAAGTTATGTACAGTTATTGTTTTATTTTACTACAACAATTCTAGCAGAAAATAAATCTGACATATTCTAGCAAAATTCTAGCAGGATTCTAGAAAAAATGCTCTCCGCTCCATTCCAGCAAAATTCTTACAGAATTCTAGCAGGAGGCCTGTCAGAATAGTTCTAGCAAAATTCTAGCAGGATTCTAACATAACCGTTTGATATCGCCGCTTCTGCTAGAACCGGTTATTGCATTTGAGCTAGAATTCTTTGAGAATTCTCGCAAAGTTCTAGCGCGATGATGGCATAGTTCTAGTAAGAATATTTTCGCCCTGCTAGAATTCTATAAGAATCCTGTGAGAACGCCGTGACTGGGGAACTGGCACCCAGATACGAGATTTTCTTACAGAATTGGTTCTGTAAGAATCCTGCTAGAATGATTCTAGCAGCACTGTCAGAATTCTGTAAGAATTTTGCAAGAATTTTCTAATAGAAAAATACTGCTCACTGATTGGTTGGCGTTAACCGGTTCAAATCATGTTTGAACAAGATTAATTTTCACTCGTTTTTTTAATGTTGACCACGTTTTTTCGCGAGAAAAAACCTCCGCGCTGCAAATTGCCAGGCCGTCGGAAATCGAAACTTATCTGGCAGATTAAAACACTATCGTTAGGTAAGCCATCACTCCCACTATTCCGGCATAAGTTGCGAATATATTTTTTAGGCATAATAAAACTCAACCTCTTCCTCAATTTTTCCGCTCTTTACAGGCATGGCTCTGCAGTTATGGCGACATCCAGACCTCGGATCTGGAGTCCGGATTATCTCTTCGGCTTCTTGGCCGCGACATCGTCTTGTAATAGTCCCAACCCGGGTTACTTGGAAATATTGGCAATGAAAAGCAGAGGAGTGTTGTCGAAGAATCAACAGCCGCCTCCTACACCGATAGTGATGTGACTTATTAGACCAGAAAACGAGTTAGGTTGTGATAAACATAGAAATAAATTTTGTTCGAAATTAAATTTTATTTTGCTTCAATTTATCCAACACCCAGATCGAAAGTCCGTAAACCCACGATGTTTTGTAAGGCAACGATGTTTTTTGAAAATTTCGATGAACTGTATGCAGCGCGTTAGAGTGAAAGAGAAAGCATGCTTTGTGTTTTCATCGAAGTTTCGCTAAGCATGCTATCTCGCTCCTTCATGTTTGCGAATTTTTCGGCAGTTCTGTCAAACGAAAAAAAAAACGTGGCGTGCATGTTTTTTCCTTCGCGAAACTTTGGCGTTTAGTCAACTTTTCTGGGCTTGTTCCGGGTTGTAGGTGGAATCGGCAGTCCAAGTAGTTTGTATTGTTTTGTTTGCTGTAAAATTAAACTTCTTTGAATTCTCTATTTCAGGGCATTTGCAAATCTCCGGTGATTCCGGGTTTCCCGCCCTGCAAGTACCCTTGGAAAAACGCTGTACGGAACAGGTTCGAAGGAAGATTTTGGCACTACAAGAGTGCTCTCAGAGCGATTGCGGTTGCTGCCCACCAAGCGGGCCCGGGCCCCAACAGCAGCAAGCTCCGTTACGACGCAGTTCCGTACGCAGATGCCACCGTACTATGGCAGCGGAGGCGCAGGTGGAAGTTCCGGATCGCCACAGCCTCCATCGGACGGTTCACCTTCGTCGGGACCGATGAACGACGACCGGGACAATCGTGGAATGCGAAACAGTGTTGGCGGAGGCGGATACAACAGGTTGCTACCAGATTTCGTCTCAGGCGGCAACAGTACGAATCATCAGCAATCACATGGACCAAACTATTTGCCGACGCATTGGTGTGGCAAATACCGTGACGAGGCTGTCGCGAACAAATGTAACCTCCAAGGTTGGCCACCCGGCAGCACCAGCACCAGGATCACGACTATCACCGGCGGGACTTTTCGTCGGCGGCGGCTTCGTTCATAGAGCCGGAGATTGTCGTTCAGCGGCCAACCATCGACCGTCAGTCAACCGCCATCGCCCTCTCCAAAGAATGGCCACGCCTGCGTCGGAGGTCTTGAACTGGACGTCGAGGCCAAGGAACGTCTCGAGTTGCGTCGTGAGGACCAGCGAAGGGAACGCAAGCAGGCCGCTGCCAGGAAACTGAAGAAGTTGGAGCAGCAGCTGAAGACTAAGAAGGGTGTAAACGGAGCAGCAGGGTGACGGCAAGAGTGGTACGGTCCGCGGTTCATCCACACCCAGCAATGGGCAAAGGTCAAGCAACGTCGGGGAATGGATCATGGCGAACGGGACGATCGTGACCGCAGTGCCATGGTCCCACGCGATTTTATGATGAAGCGTCGCATTAACTCCAGTCTTTTTCAATATTCCGCTTCCGACTAGGTATTGGCTGGTCTGATCCGCAGGGAAATCGGTCGGATGATGACGACGAAGAGGATTAACAAAAGCAACCGGTAGCAGCGGATCCGGTGCTGCTCGAGCACAGGTACAAACAGTAATTTCTAAAACCTCTTTACCCAATCTAAATATCCCCTTTTTCAGGTCAAATAATTCGAACGTCAACACCAGGAAGCAGGGAAACGGAAGTCAGTTTTGGAGTTCCGCCACCACCGTTGAGCCACACGGAGCGACGTAGATCGATCAACCAAACAACTTCCATCGGGCCAGAGTGCCGAAGGTGACGCACCGTCCACGAAAATTGAGCTCAGGGAATGTAGAAGCTGCTTAGCTGAGTGGTTCCGGTGAATTTGCCGAACGCCGCGGCCTCTTGGCTTGCCAGATACGCAGGCCGTGAACCGGCGCATGACCGTCGAGAGAAAAATCAAGAAAAGCGGCAGTGCCCAATACGAGCCAGCAGGAACTTTCAAAAAAACGGACAACCCCCGAAATGCCGAAAATCTGGAATTGCCACGCGGGACGGCCATGGTTCAAGAAGTTCCCTCGAGAGACGCAGCAAGGAGCAGGCTAGCCGGATTGTCGCCACCCTGCAAGTTCAATCAGAACGGAACAGATAGCTCGGAACGCGCTAGTATCGCCCTACAACTGTCCTCGGAACGGTGGATTCAGTGCTGGACTTACGCGCCAGGCCAAGATCAACCGGAACCGGTTCATGTTCCCGGCCAATTCTTGTTATAATTTAGGTAATTTTCTAGTAACATTTTCGACCAGTATCAGAGCATTCTTTTTTCCTTTTTTCAATAGGTTCTTGCAATCTGAAACTGCCACGTGCAACGGACATGGCCCTACAAGTTCTCTCGAAAAGAAGCAGCATAAAATAGGCTCGCGGAACGGTCGCCGTTCTGCAAATGCCCATAGAAGAAAGAAGCATGGAATGGGCTCGATGGACTGTTGCCAAACTGTAAGTGCCCTCGGAACTACGCTGGAAAGAACATGGCCGCTGGAACGACCATGGCCCTGAAAGTTCCCTCAGAATGGCACTGGCATATACCTGGAATTACCACGCGGAACGGCCGTGGTTTTCAAGGTTCCCCCGAAAAGAGTCAGCACGGAACAGGTTTGCCAGGCGGTCGCAATCCTACAAGTGCCCTCGGAATGGGCTCGATGTACGGTTATGGCCCTGCCAGCTTCCTCGGAACGTCGCTGCATGAATCAGGCTTGGCGGACGGTTGCCACCCTGCAAGTGACCTCGAAACCTCGGATAAAATGCTTCCCGAACACGTCCAATCAAGATATCAACCGAATCCGCTCAACGATCCTGGCAGTCATGTAGTGCACAAATTGTTTATTTTTCTATTTAAATAGGTTCTTGCCACCACGAACGGCCATGACTCTAGAGTAGGTTCGCCGGGAGTCGCCAACTTTCAAGTGCCATCTGAACGACGCTGTACGGAACAAGCTCGATGGACGGTCGTGGCCCTGCAAGCTCCATCGGAATGACGCTGGATGCAACAGGATCGCCGGACGGTCGACAACCTGCATTTGAGCTCGGAATCGAATCCGGTCCACGCTCCAAGCTGGCGTCACCAAAGCGGTCCAGAAGCTGTATCTGAAAAGGCCATCCAACGGTCCCGAGCCACCTCTTCGACAATGGTCAATATGGACCAACCCTGCTGGGTTGATCTGGCGAGGCACTTTCGATTCAAACAGACGAACCAGAATCAGCAGCAGCATGTTAAACATGAGATAAGTGCATCCGGAGAAGGACGACGGGGCGGTGGCTGACTTACCGTGACAACAAATAGAATTAGCAGACCGGAGGCGACACGCCTCTTTCGGGACATTACCATACAGGACTACATTGGAGGTGTACTTGGAACCGGTGCTGTCGAAGGACAGGTAAAATGGTAAAAATAGTCATCAGAGAAATTTTCCAAACTAACCTTCTCCCTTTCCAGCTCTAAAACCCTGCTCCCGGAAGAGGAAACGTCGTTCTGATCCGCGAGTAACACGAATCTGATGATGGGGACGAAAAATATACATAAACCTTGGAGTACACCTCCTCTGCCGACGATCAAAACATTACGGCATGTTCAAGATTCCGTGACCCCGCAACAACAAACACGATTCTTGCCCGGTGGCGTATTCTAGTCTGCCGAACTCGCGCTTAATTACTTAGGGCGATCTGTTCAACACCGGAACCACCTCTTCGTTGACAGAAGGCCTCGGCAGCCGGATGA
This sequence comes from Culex pipiens pallens, assembly GCF_016801865.2. Classification (NCBI taxonomy): domain Eukaryota; kingdom Metazoa; phylum Arthropoda; class Insecta; order Diptera; family Culicidae; genus Culex; species Culex pipiens. The sequence goes on along the minus strand of NW_026292901.1, from coordinate 19,671 downwards.
TCATATGCTGACAGTGCGAGTCCCACGGTAAGAAAAGTATTCTTCTTTATAAAGTTGAAACAAGTACTATTCTCGTGACTGTATTCAAATCTTTCTAACATTTACAGAATCGTCACTCCCGAACGGTCACCTAAACCAAAATGATCCACCACCGTCGGAGTGTCCACCTTCGTCGGGACCGATTAACGACGGCCGAGACAATCGTGGAATGCGAAACAACAGTGGTGGCGGAAGCGGATACACCAGTATAATACCGAGCTTCGTCTCGGGCGACAGCAGCGGCGGTACGAATCATCATCAATCGCACGGATCAAACTATTCGTGACTCGTACGGAGGAGGCTGTCGCGGACAAACGCAACCTCTAAGGTTGGCCACCCGGCATCAGCGAAACCAGCACCGGGATCACGACGATCATCGGCGGAACTCCGGACGGCGGAAATTGTCAGCAACACTCCGGCTCTGCTCTGCTCCGTCACCGGATACGACACTTCATGAAGAGATGACCATCTAGCCGCCGAACTGAACCAGCAATGTCATAGGATCCGCCGAAAGCTTGAGGTCACCATGGAGTGCAAAAAACCGGTTGCCGGTGCTGATCAAGAACGTCCGCAGTGGCTTGTCCAACTCGAAAAGAAGCAGCGCATGCTGCAGCCGCACTCCGGCCTCCGGTTGTTCTTTACGTTGAACATCAAACGGTCAACCTGCTGCGATGGATCGACCAGGCCATCGAAACGAAGAAACCAAATAAGGCGAAACCGACCACGCTGGTCGTCGGTCCAACCAACGGTCCAAGAGCCAAGGAACTGTCGGTGTCGTTTTGCAGAACACCACGACTTCGTGTCTTGCAAAATACTTCCGTTTCACCCAATGCGGCACCTGTCGCCTCCCGGCACATGGCACCGTTTACGATAATCGAGAATCTAATAAGGACAGAAGCGGTGCATCGTGCAGGAGTACCGGAAGCTGGAACGACCCAATCATGTGTCAAAAAATGCTCCGGTGACCCGACCAACTACACCCTCTACCATCACTTGAAAGCCAGCAGGCCTACAATGATGATTCCAACCACAGAAAAACCTGAACCCCGGCTTTCAGAAAGAACCAGCCTCACCGCTCAACGCACCTGTCGCCGTTCCAGACACTCCTCGATGCACAACTCGGCGGCTCGGAGAAGAACCACATGACATTGAGTAGGTTCTTGGCAAGAAAAAAAATGTTGTAAAATTCCTTCTCTAAATTGTTTTGCTTTTCTTTTCATTCTTTCCAGAATCGAACCGGACTCCTACTCAGCTGGTCTAAAACGTTGCCGCAATGGCCCGTCCTCACCGGGACCGAGAACGACAATGGTGGCTCATGGCCAGGCCACCTCGAATAAGACGCAGGAGCAGTCTGCGGAAGCGGAATCGGTGTCACTGGAAAGGAAGCATCAGTTCGATGGGGACGAACACGACGGAACGCTCGAGCGGTCACTGGCAGGATCTACTCCAATAAAGTGAACGAAGACTCTTTTTATGCAGCGATCTCGAGCTGTTCTGCACCCAACCCCAAACGCCGTCCGCAACCGGCACGCGGCCATGGCACTGCAAGCGCACTCGGATCGATGCCGCCCGAAACATGCCACACCGGACGACCACGTTCCAGCACCGCCATTCAAGTTTCCTCGGAACGATCGCTACACGAATCCTTTCAGGTCCAGATCACCCGGAACCTGTCCCGCTGTATATATTTTTGTTTAATAAAGTAAAAAAAGTGCAAAAAATGCGAAAAATAAACTAATTGTTTCAATCAAAACAAATTATGAGTTTGACAGATGACAGAATAAGAAGAAGAAGAACCTAAAAAGAGAGGTTGATGCGCGTCCGATTTTCCACCTTTACGTCGTTCTTACATCGGCCCCGCATGTAGGCCTCTTGCGATGTTCGAACAACCTTGACAGGTTGACGTTTCGGGTGCAAAACACCTTGATTCGGGTCTGATGCGTGTCTCAAAATCAGACCCGCATCGGCCCCTGTAGGCCTGATCGTCGTTCTTACGATCAGACCCGATCGGCCCCGTATTTCTTACTGGGCAATAAAATTCCAACAAAATTCTAGCAGGATTCTAGCAGAAAATTTTGCCGTCTAATTCTAACAAAATTCTTACAGAATTCTAGCAACTAGCAGGACGGCCTGTCAGAATAGTTCTAGCAGCATTCTAGCAGGGTTCTAACAAAACCGGTTGCTTTCACCGGATTCTGCTAGAACCGGTTATTGCATTTGAGCTAGAATTCTCTGAGAATTCTTGCAAAGATCTGGCAAAATTATGGCAGCGTTCTAGTAAGAATAATTTTGATCTGCTAGAATTCTGTAAGAATCCTGCGAGAACGCCGTGACTGGGCAAAATCATGATTTTCATGATTTGCCGAGTTCGAGCGTGTGCCCAGTCACGGCCTTCTCACAGGATTCTTATAGAATTCTAGCAGGGCGAAAATATTCTTACTAGAACTATGCCATCATCGCGCTAGAACTTTGCGAGAATTCTCAAAGAATTCTAGCTCAAATGCAATAACCGGTTCTAGCAGAAGCGGCGAAATCAAACGGTTATGTTAGAATCCTGCTAGAATTTTGCTAGAACTATTCTGACAGGCCTCCTGCTAGAATTCTGTAAGAATTTTGCTGGAATGGAGCGGAGAGCATTTTTTCTAGAATCCTGCTAGAATTTTGCTAGAATATGTCAGATTTATTTTCTGCTAGAATTGTTGTAGTAAAATAAAACAATAACTGTACATAACTTAGTTAACATTTATTTTATTATTTATATATGTACACTAGTCATTTTTTTCATTTCATCACACCACAGCTTCATATTTTTCCTTTTCCTAGCGGTCTATCTGGTTTTCTCGAATGAAGGCAATCCTGATTCTGCCTTCATATCTGGGAAGTCTATTTGGGGTTGAAATCCGACCATTTTCCTGCTTGCAACGCAACACCATCGAAAACCTGTGACAAAAAAGAAAAAAAAATATTTTGTTAATTGTTTTCGCAAAGTTTCCCAAGAGGTGGAAGTTAAATTTCTGTCAGTAAGCGCCCAAGACGGTTCCTTTAAATAATTTCACGAAAATCCTTGTAGAAGAACATAACCTAGGAAACTGGAGTTTTGCGGTGTTATTCCCGGATTATCCGTTGAATTATTTTAGTCATTTTAGAAATCTTTTATACTCTCCAGTTCCTGGGTGTTTCTTAAAGACCATTTTCACAATTTCATCAACTTACCTTGTTCCAGAATAATGTGGCACGAAAAAAAAAACGTCCGTCTTTTAGACACGGCGTGTTTTCTGGGCAACCTTAAGGAGAAAAAATAGTCATCACTACTTTCAAATGTGTCTTATAGGAAATTTTCTCAGCTTTCCAATGCTTCTAAGAGCGAAATGTTTCATCGGGAAAGTTCTGAGATATCTCTATTTGAAGTTTTTTCTTTTAAAATCCTTGATTAATAATTGGACACTTTTAAATAACAGTCCAGGAAACTTGTCAAATGATGTGTTTCATGTGTCTTTTACTTATCAAAATGTGCAGAATAAGACAAGAAACAACTTTGTAGAAGGTTGCAAACCACTAAACATTTTGAAAATTAAGTTCTAACCGAATTTTTGAATATGTGGGATTTATTCAAATATTAAAATAATAAAATCGTTAGAAATATTATTTTTACAAGAACATATAGATTATTACATAATTGTTGTGCACAAATAACACCGGTCTGCTCTGATTCAGCTTGGACTTAGCGGATACAACCGAAATTTCTACAGGTTTGAGATTGATAGGGTATTACAAGATTTTTATGAATAAATATAATCTTTCCTTAATCAAACACTAACCAGTTGCATGGATACAAAAGATGTTTAATACTAGAAATTAAACTGCAAATTACTGTTGCGAGCTTTAGGAGAAATACTTGTCATTAGTATGAAATGATTGTTTTAGTTTTTTTTTGTATTAAATGATTAAATGATTAGCAATATTTTAGAAGTTTATAAGACTCTCATCTTCAATCAAAATATATATATATATATTGATTTTTTTTCAAATAGTTTGGAAAGAAAGTTTCTGTTTGTTTTTTTTTTTGTTAAAATATTATTTAATTTTTGTTCAAACAAAAAAAATGTTTGCGACGGTGTTTTCAGCATTCTGAATTGGAAGACTCGAGTTTTATTGCTACTTTTAAGTGCATTTTCAACAGAAAACATTCTATAATTATTTTGAAAATATGACTTTTGAAGCTTGCTACAGTAATATGTAGTACACAGCAAAAAAAGTTGAATTTTGGAATGTTGAAAATTTGGTTGGTTGAATATTACTCATTTTTTGAGTAATATTAATCAAACAATGTGTAAAAATGTGAACCTGATGAATATTCATCAGAAACTGATGAAAATTCACCAATTCCTGATGTAATATTACACATTTTTTTCGCCACAAAATCTGTCACCATTTCCTGATGAATATTACCATAATTTTTTTTCTGTGTATATTTTCGATTTCAAATCATATTTGTATTTATGTTCCAGGTTAATGTTTGCTTAAGAAAATATCAAATTTGCCAAAGTTTCGGTTGAACAAGCAAAATCAGAGTAGACACGTGTTATTTGTACACAAAAAAATATGTAATTATCAAATAATTCTTGTACAAAATATATTTTTACACTGTTTGATGATTTTAATTTCTGAAAAAATCCCATATATTCAAAAACTTAGACAAAACATAATTTTCAAAATGTTTAGCGGTTTGCAACCTTCTACAAAGTTGTTTCTTGTCTTATTTTGCACATTTTGATGAGTAAAAGACACATGAAACACATCATTTGACAAGTTTCCTGGACTGTTATTTAAAAGTTTCCAATAAATAATAAAGGAATTTAAAACCAAAAAACATAAAATAGAGATATCTCAGAAATTTCCCGATGAAACATTTCGCTCTTAGAAGCATTGGATAGCTGAGAAAATTTCCTATAAGACACATTTGAAAGTAGCGATGACTATTTTTTCCTGATAAGGTTGTTCTAGAAAACACGCCGTGTAGAAAAAACCTCCGAAGGAAAGAAAGAGAAGAAAGATGACCGGTGCAAACACGATCAACCACGAGGTTTGCGAAAATGACGTCATTTTCGACAAATATTTTTCCTGCTAGAACATTCTAGCAAAATTCTAACAGAAATCTGACAGATTTCGCCCTGTAAGAGTTTTCTAGCAAAATTCTAACAAAATTCTTACAGATTTCGCTCTGTGAGAATTTTCCGGTAAAATTCTTAGAGGATTCCGGCAGGCCTGCTAGAATAATTCTAGCAGGGTTCTAGCAGAACCAACTCTGCTAGAAATTTCCGTGACCGGGGTAGAGCATCAAAAGTTAACAAAGTATCAGCTCGATTTTTTGCTCAAAAGTTGTTTTCAACACTGGAATTTAACAAAACAGAATTCGCATACATAACCTCAAAGGGCGGAAATTTCAAACGACATTCTTCGCTTTGTTCTGCTACTCAACACTAGGTGTCGCATGTCGTTTGGCTCTTGAACGGCAATTGGAATTGAAATAATTTTAGTTATCAGCATTAGCATTTTAGGACGCCCTATCCACGGATGGCTCCACCACGCTAATCCCCTACACTGAAAAAAATATCATGATTGCTGCTATAAGCTTTGCATATCGAGGAGTTAAAAGTGAGAGTGTGTGCGTGCAAAATGGAGTTAAACTTTTCGAAGTTCTATGGTAAACTTCACAGAAAGTTTAACTCCATGTTGCAGATTTGACAGCTCGATAGATTTTTGCAAAATGCCTCTGCAAATAAACGGTGTGAGCCTTGCATATAAACTGTATGTGTACTGCATATACACGGATACGAATTCGAAATATGCAAACGCATATAAAATGTATGTTCACGGCACATGAATGTTATATGCAAAGAAAGATTTGGCAATATATGCACTTACATATATCATGTACATGTATGTGTTGTATTCATGATAATTATTAGATTTTCTGATTGATTTTAAATAGTTTCACATTTTATTGTTATTTGATATTCCTTACATTATCGCGGGCGTTAATAATTAGAGTTCACGCGCGCTGATATGACCGCAGAAGAATGGCCGCATGACAGCCGCAGAACAAATTTTTGGCTGTTGTCAAAGGTTGCCTTGAGTTTTTTGCTGACTTTTCGGAAAATATTCAAAACAAATCAGGTTGACAGCCAAATCAGCGCTGAATTTCAGTTCAACCTGCTGATTTTTACACAGCGATAGTTCGGCGGCTGTAACCTCCTGTCAGTCACAGCGAAGGAGTAAATTGATTTTATCTCGCAATAAGCAATACTAGTTTGCTGTTTTATTTTTCTTTTCGGATTACTGAAAAATGTTTTTTATCACATAATTAGTCGAATGATGTTTTATTATTTAAACATACCGCTTTTAACAAGGATTGTATTGATTAAACGACGACACGACAAGACACTGGGAGGAAAAATCTGTTTGAAAATCGGTTCTACCGTGAATCCCGTGAATCACTGAATTCACGGTTCTTTGAAGGACCCCTCGGTTTTGCCGCAAAATCTACTTTTTTAGCAACACTGCTTGAATGTAAATATTTACTTTCACAGATTTGTTTACGTTCGGCTTTTTGTCCGTAAAGAAGCTCAGGAACCTTTTTTGGCCATCACGGTGACCCAACTGCAATACCGCTCCGGGCCCGCTCAGTCAAGAACCTTGCCGCTCAGTGGCAGCTCGCGGTGAAATCCGAACCAATGGAGCCGTCTGAATTTGTTTGGACCTTGGACTGGGTCGACGGAACGAGAGATCCCGGAGGAAAAGAAAGACGATCGCGTTTACAAACTAAGTTGCTTCGAACCACCGGAACAGTACTTTTTAGGTCGGGGAGTGGATGAACCAGAACTCAAATCACGCTGGCACCCGTTGGCATCACTAGTATCGGCATCAGGTGGACCGAACCCCGTCCTAGTTTGATGAGGCTCCACCTACTACTGAACAGGTGCATCCTCTGCGGATTCTGCGTTCCACGTATTAATGACCTCGGAAGCCCTTTCACTGGATTTCCACACAAACCCAAACCCTAGCGATTCCGTCATCACAGCTCCAACCACCCGAAGAAGGACAGGCCTGAGAAGGGGAGGCGTTCCAAGCCGTCTAGATGGAACCGAGGCCCGTGGCACACTGCCGAAAACGGTGGTGCCGGCGAGAGGTTCGATGGCAAAATCTGCCGTATTACCGGGAACCGTTATTCTACCGAAGAAGAGAGTCGGAGCCGTGGATTGCGTGGATTCCGGCGATTATATGACGTGTTTTTGGGTAGGATTAAGGCTTTGAAGAACCGGATAGGTTTAATGGCGAGACAGATACAGCAGCATCCGTGATGTCGGGGGCGTCAGCGCGAGTGCATCGTAGGGCTCGAGGCGAATCAATCGAACGTGGGAGGCAGATGGGTGGTGGCATGAGTTGAGGTTCGCTGACGCATAGGAGCATTTGGAACAGTGACGAAATCGCCAATCAGGCCAAAGCACTACAAGATCGAGGCCATTCATGCGTGGGAGCCAAAACTAAAAAAAACAACAGAAAATGCACTTGTTCAGTCACAGCCATGTAAAACTGGGACAAAATCCGGTCTACCCGAAACCGATACCTTTTATGCCAACAGACACCAACGCAATTCGCAATCCAGCTCTTCTACTCCCCGGCCAAAACAGCTCAATGACGGCACAACAAAGCGGAAGGCCGACCAGGACCAGGACCAGGAAAGTGCGTTCCCACAGTTTGGACAGTAACGGCGGAGAAGGGTTTGCTATTGCTGTTAATACAGACTAACTCTGCGTGGTCCCCGTAGTGGTTCGTCGTCAGGACCTTGCTCAACGTGACTCCTGCTTCCTTGGCCACCTGCAGTAACCGGTCCGGTTGGAAACGAACATGTGGCAAGTGTTGTAGTGCCTAATGTGAGCGTGTTGTTGCTTTTATGCTGGGGAAGCAATCGAAGATGCACACGCAACCTTTCCGCCGGAACGGTCGCCGGACCGAAAGCAAATCACTCCTGATCTTGTTGTACGGTCCAGAACTGTTGAGGCGAGCTTCCGCAAAACATCTCACTCGCAATCCGTTTGATTATTCCTTTGCTGTTCTACACCACCGTCGTGGTGTAGAATCCAGTTTGCCAAGCTTTTCCTTGCGTACGCCACTGAGCCAAACACACGCAGTTGATCGACGTCCGGCATTTTAAATGGCGTTTTCTTTTATTCCAGCGCTGGAGTTGGACCGATTCAGTAGGTACACAGCAGCCTACTCCGCCTCACCTTAAGATTTCCGAAGTCTTGACTCATGCAGCATCGAGCGTGCCTTGTACAGCACGGTACGATTCAAGGGTTCCGATGTTCCGATTTGCTGTGGACTGTACCAGCGTGACTCAGACCGCCTTCAGCACTCGTAGCACCATCTCAAATCGCGGCAGATCGCCGAGACATCGCCCTGGTCAGGCGTATCTCTGCGTCTTGAAGAAGAGCTTCCCCGCGATCCCGAAGTGCTCGAACACTTCGCACAATGCCTCCCTGGTCTCCTTGGCCGTTCGTGGACCCTTCACGTGATCGATCCTCGGCGATCCGGTTAACCAGCAAATTACGGCTGCTTCAATCTCTGGCCACCCATTGCGACAGCAGGCACATTGGGGGGGGGGGGGAAGAAGGGGGGGTGAGATTTCAAAAAGGTGTCCACGTGGTTTATGGATGGTCCCTTACCTGCTCAATTGTCTTCATTTGGGTTTACTCCTATCTGAAACCTATCTACTCGTAGATTGTCACTTCAGGTGAATTTTGTACGTATTTTACCAGAAGCACTTGTTCCGGTGGCATGTTTTGATCGGGAAGATTATTTAGATTTCAGGAGAGACTCAGATTTGGCGAAATATGTATTATTCAAAGTTTGCAAGGCTTTCTGTGAATTTGTAAAACATATTCATTTATCAAAACATCAATAATATCATAATTAAAAAAAAATGATCGATAAAACAATCCGGTTATTTTTTCGGCGTGTTCAAGATCGATTTTGAAGGATTCGGCGATTGCTGAAGGTGCAGGTGATGCCCGACGATGAGTTCTACGGAATGACCATCTCCTGCCGATGTCTCCGGACAAGGTAGTGGTTGAGGATGTTGTCCTGCGGAGACTGCTGCTGGTTGGGATAATTTAGGAAGAAGGTTGGTTAGATGTCGGGGGTTCGCTTCAATCTTTGGAGTTCATTTCTACTCGAGGCGTGCCTTGGAGTGTACGTTCTCTACATCGCTAACCAGACCCGTTGCGTAGTTCTTCCGGCTAGCTAACCATTTTGGAAGGGATACTAGGTGCCGTCTGGCCGTCGCTGGATTTTGGTTGAACTTTCGATGACAACATTGTTGGCCTCCTGCAGCGCTGCATGTAATTGTTTAGACCAGCTAATCGGAGGTAGGAATGTCTCCAAACCGGCTGCCCATCCGAGGAGAAGCCTCCCTCCGGGGCTTCCATAGATTGTACCACTCTGATGTTGCTCAGTCAGTTGCTGCTGCGTGCCAGTACCTTGTTTAGGGAAATAGAAGGGAATGTCTGGCCGTTCCGGGAGACTGGCCGTTCCGAAGGCGGATGGTTTAGATTCCGACGTTATAATCTGACGCGGCTGGGTGATCAACTGACCCGTCTGATGAGGTAATGCCAATGTAGCCGACGTGACCTGCTGCTGTTGTTGGTTAGTCGTACCCAAGACGTGAGACTCCTGAACCATGACGACCACAAGCGATCCGCTGGAGGTTTTTAGTCGGACGGTTGTTTCTTCTGGGCCATCTAATCGGGCAGATTCTGGGTGTCCGAGGTAGCCGTAACTATTTGAATCGGTTTTTTGTTGTTTATTCTATTGCGATACGGACACTAGGTGACCCGAAAGTAAATTTCCTGGAAAAGAAAATTGAATGCGGGAGAAAATGAATGAAACTTGTAGAAAAACAAAACGGATGACATTTCTCGATGTCAAAATGAGCAGTGATGCCATTTTTATCATTTTTTTTAGGGGAAACGTCAGTTAACCGGTTTGACGTTTCAAGTTCCAAAGGAACTGGAGGGGTATGCCGATTTGGGACCCACTTTTTGGAAGCGAGTGGCTTGTCGTGTCGTCGGATTAAATGTTTCCGTGGCACTTTTTAAACGGAATTCATCGTCGATTCCCTCGTGTTAGTTACACTTCACATAGATCGATCGCCCAACCGAAGACGTTCAATTTTACGTTCTAGTGCGAGGGACCGGCCATCGGGGATAGTCGACCCGATGGGGTAGTGAAACGCGGAGTTTAATTAAACAATACAATAAAAGATGTCTTTATTTGACGAGACTAAAACGTAGAATGAGAACGATACAAGAAAGTCACTGGTCTTCTACCCTGTGATTGTTGTTGCTCAGCTGACATCGCGGACCTGTCAGAACCAGCTGTCAGGGTCGAGCCGGAGGTAAAGCAGTCTGGGTGGCTGCAATGTTGCCAGTCACAACATCTCCCCCTTGAAATTGGCCGTTCCGGGTTGAACCGGAATCGCACTCTTCATGGCACAGAAGAGCGAGCAGATACGGATGGCACCTAATCTGCGTTGATCATCGACGGCGACTTTTTGAAGAACTTCGAGGTCGATGATGAGGGTGATGCTTCTTGCGTGGAACTGCATGTTGAATCCGGGCTTGGATCGGGCATCGGTTCGACGGCTAGAAGGTCAACGATGATCGCAGCAGGAGGTGGCCACGGCGGAGGCTGGTTGACGAACGCCTCGACTTCACCTGGTTCAAGCCACCGTCTGCGTTGCTCGATGAACTGCTGAGAACGATCATCTTCGGTGTCTACACACTTGGCTTGCGGGTGTGTGTGTTCGTGTGGCACGGGGTCTGTGTTGAAATTGGCGAAAATACTGCGGGCGACCAAGACAGATGGTGCACGCACAGAACGATCGATCGGGACGACGGTGGATATCTGGTTCCACCAATCCAGGACCACGGCACCGATCGCGCACGAACCCGCACACTGTTGATCTCGCTGGTTGGCAGCAGACACGGTTGTCCACTGTGCGGTCGACGCTGGAGATTCGGCGATACGGCAGCGACCATCATCGTCTACGCCGTCACATTCGTGGCGCTTCGCCGGTTCCTTGGAGGCCAGGACGATTCCTTGATGCTTTGTGCTGCCGACGTTGACGTCACAGGAGGACTCACCAGGGAGCCGCTGAGTTGGATCGCTAGTTGCTGAGGCACACGCTGCTGCTGGTGGCGCTGGGCATCCTAACTGCTTCCTGTTGACGTCCGACGTGCCAGATCCGACGGAGTGCTCGAGCCAGACTTGCGCTTCCAAGGGCTCGACGTCGCACTGTTGTCGCTTTGGTTCGGCACTGTTGTTGCACTTCCTCCCCTGCTGGATTTGCTGAGACGCTTTTCCGCCGTCTTGGTGCACGCCTTGCTCGCTGTCGGCGCGGTTACGTGCACACATGGGACCATGTCGATGGGCTTCGCAGGATTCGGTTGGACTTGAGGGCGCTTGTTCCGGCCGCGTGCTTGTCCTAACCTCGAAAAGCTGCTGTGGCTGGGAGGAGGTTGATGATGGCGGGGCCGCCATCGCGCTTTGAGGTGACGCTGCGGTCGCGAAAAGCGCTTGAAGAAACTGCTGCTGCTCGACTAATTGATTGATGAGCCGGGAGCACTGGAGCAGTCTATCGGAGATCGAGGGCAGCGTTTGACCGGCAAGTGCTTGTCCACCGGCGTGCTGGAACGGGACGCCCGTGTGGTGGCTGAAGGACGGTGGCTGCTGTCCGGCGTGTCCCAGGCCTGCGGATAAGCTTCCGCACTTCGGCTGCCGTGTAAGGAACACGGGAGCACCGCTTGATGACGCGGTCAACGGCGGCTGCGGCGGGTTGACCGGTTGCTGGATGTTTGATGGTGGCGGCTGGTGAAAGCACTTCGCGGCGACGGGAAAATGGCCGTCCGTTGGCCGCTGCTCCACGAGCGTCTCGAGGCCACCATGCGGGGAAAGAAGTCCAAATGGCCGCTCCGCCATTGGATTGTTTGGTGCCGGGTCCATGGTGCTGCTCCTCTTCGCGTGGGTTTCTTTTCGGTGATCGAATCACTCGCGGGAATCACCCGAAAAGAACGCTACTCGTCGCCACTTTTACGTTCTAGTGCGAGGGACCGGCCATCGGGGATAGTCGACCCGATGGGGTAGTGAAACGCGGAGTTTAAATAAACAATACAATAAAAAGATGTCTTTATTTGACGAGACTAAAACGTAGAATGAGAACGATACAAGAAAGTCACTGGTCTTCTACCCTGTTGTTGTTGTTGCTCAGCTGACATCGCGGACCTGTCAGAACCAGCTGTCAGGGTCGAGCCGGAGGTAAAGCAGTCTGGGTGGCTGCAATGTTGCCAGTCACAACATTCAACTATCCCGAATCCTGCTCCGGGCCAGCGGATGCATCGGCCGGGAGGCAACGATGGTGTAAACATCAGCAGCGGGATCCGCTTCCTGCAGGCTCCGGGAAAAGGCCCTACTGGATTATCATGATTTTTTAGTTGTGGTTTGGTTGAGCGTTTTAGCAGAATGCATGTTCTCGAGAACAGAACACTGGTGAAGTCTGCAATACGTATTTCGTCATCTGAGCAATTCCATGTCAAATAGGGAATCGGTTGTACCCGACCCTCTCCGATTTCAATGAAACTTTGTAAACATGTTATCCTACGCTTATATAAGCCATTTTTGTGTATATGGAGCCAGTTACACTCGATAATGACATTTGAGAAGGGCGAAAGCTCGGGCGAAAGTGTTTTCAATATTTTTGTATTTTGTAATTTGAATATTGCTGTATCTCGAAGCCGTGATTGGTGCGCTGAAAGTGGGGACGCGAAGTCGTGATAATTCAGGTTGATTTTTTTGCGTGCTTTTGTGTCGCTGTTCGTATGGGGTGAGTTAAAGTGCCTAATAGAAAGTGGGGACACGAGAAACTGAGAACCCAGCGATTTTCTGTCAAAAAAATGAGCACCTCCAAGATCTTACAGATAAGGTGCTTACAATCTCTACTTCTTCCATAGGTTTTGTCAAAAAATGAACACCTTCCATTTAAACGCTTGGTAAAATTTGAGTGACCAACTGTGAGTGGCATTGCATTTTGAGTGCTTTGTCCCCACTTTCTATTAGGCACTTTAGGGTGAGTGATTGTGGTAATCGAATAATAGCATCATTTGTGCGCTGGAGTCGTGATTATTCAGGTTAATTTTTTTGTGTGCTTTTGTGCCGCTGTTCGTATGGGGTGAGTGATTGTGGTAATCGAATAATAGCATCATTGGTGCGCTGAAAGTGGGGACGCGAAGTCGTGAATATTCAGGTTGATTTTTTTGTGTGCTTTTGTGTCGCTGTTCGTATGGGGTGAGTGATTATGGTAATCGAATAATAGCATCATTGGTGCGCCTAAAGTGGGGACGCGAAGTCGTGATTATTCAGGTTGATTTTTTTGTGTGCTTTTGTGTCGCTGTTCGTATGGGGTGAGTGCATAATTTGTAAAGGGAGCGCGTGGTCGTAAAACATATTCGGAGTGAAATGTGATTTTTTGTGATTTTCAAAGCCCTTACTATATCAACGTTGATCGGAAGGCACGGCGTCAGGTGGATTATGTTCAAATTTTTCGAACAAGGTTTTGTTTTTCTGCGGTGAAAAAGCCATTTCTATATAAGGATCGAAAGACGCACTGACAATTTGGATCGTCGAGTTAATAGTGGAGCATAATAACTGTGTGTGTGAGTGATTTTGTGTGTTAACCATGTAACCGTTGGTCACAGTTCTTGAACGAACCTTCACTTTTCAATTTATTTCCGTACATACAACATCACACGACACAAGCAGTGAAGGGGTATCCGTACCCTCGGGGCAAGACAGTGAAGAAACCAGAACAAACTAGAGTTACTCCGGGAGCAAACGGGAGGAATCGAGAGAAATTCGGAGAAATAAGAGAAACCTCGCTCTTCTTGTCAGAAATGTCACTTTTGACACTGTTGACGTTTCTCATCTGATGTCATGTTTACCGTTTTGATTTTGCCTGTGTGAAGTTCGCTGCTTTTTGCGGCAATTATTTTTGGGGATAAAAACAAGTTGCTAAATTTTCTGAAAAGCCTTGCTCTGCGACCCACTCCAAGTACCATGGCTCCGGTAAGTATTAACGGGGAGTTTCCAACCGAGTTGGAAAACCTCCGCAAGAAAATTGCCGCACTGTCCAACTCCAGTGTGTCTATTTTTTAACTTTCCTCCTCCCCCAGATCGTGTTGAAAAATGCACATCGGAATGTGCCGGAATGCCGGAAGTGTACCGGAACAGCAACATTCCCGAAGGCTAGATCGGCTCATGTAACGACCCCGTACGGGGTCGTGGGCAAGTCATGGACCGGACAGAAGCTACAGACTCCAATGGACACATGGGAAGAACCAGGAACTAGGAAGGCCAAGGACATAATCGTCGATTGAGGACGTGTACGTAGGCCCGAAAAGGATTCCACGACATTGTGTCACCGTGGCCATATGCTGGCAGGGTTTTTTTTTGGATTTGTTGTAGTTTAGCCGTTATTTATTGTATCTCGTGCTGGTTAATAAACATTAATTTCCGTGGGGAGAGGGAAGGGAGGGGGCATCCTAATCAGCACCTTCGGGATTTTGAGCGATCTTCGGCAATACGGGATGATTATGTCCAGTTCGGTAAGTGGTTCTTCGCTTGGTTTTCTTCGTGTGTTTCGTCGTTCCCGGGACTCAGCAAGAGGTAGGTAGGTAGGTCGTGGTACGTTTTGGAGGTTGGTCCCTTGTAGCCGGTCAGCGGTTTGCTGCTACATGAACTGAACTCGTCGATCTTAGAGCAATTGGGAGAACTTCCGGTTGCACTTGTTCTGTTTCGAGTCGTCGAGAGCTGCCATTTGCTCGAAGACTTAGTCACTGCAAAGAATAAACGTTTAGGTTGAAACCAAAATCTTCACCAAACTAGGTGTTGACCGTGAGAATAATCGCAATGACATGGGAAGCTTCTAGATTGACCCTCAGTTGAAGGACGGTTTCTTTGGAATTGCCAAGTACGGCCATGGTTTAGACGAGTTCAGCTTTTAGGGCAATCGGGACAGAACAGCTGATGAGGCCGAGTAGTTTGAGTGTTCGCAGAGGGCAACACGGGCCACCACAGCACGGATCACTAGCAGGACTGATTGCAATCCTCAAGGCTCGACTGCTATAAACCGTCTCGGAACCGGGGTTCTGTTCCTGATAGTACCGGGACAGCAAGTTGAAGAAGTATTCCCACGAGATGGTCGGTGCGGCACCTCCAAAGCCACCTTGGCTTTCCTGCTTCAGCAGGTTGAACGCGGTTTAGATACGGATTGAAGAGAATTGGAGGTAGATAATCTCCGGCCAACAAGATGAACTTGAACAGACAAATCAATCGTAACGACCCGCGATAGTTGGCAGCCACTTCCATCGGTCCCCATTTCTCGAGGGTCAGCGAGAGATGTTAAATACAAAATAGACGACTAAACGCAAGAAATGACTCATATTTCATCTGTGGTATCGGTCGAGAGTCGTGTCGATATCCTTCTCCAAGTCGATCCGGAACTGTAACGAACTTCCGATGCGGAGTGCCATTCTTCTTGTTGCATCTGAACTAACAGTCGACTTGAAACCGAACCCCGCCAATTACAACTTCCACTTCCTCCTCAAGTGAACAAGTGGCCGCGGTCGACGTCGTGGTTCCCACCGCCGGATTGGTCGTGTGAATCACGGGCTGTGTTTCTGGAAGTGCCGCCGTGACTCCCCTTCATAGCCACCGCAGAAGCTGGCCTGCTGACAACCGACACTCCGATCGTATTTAATATGGCCAATCATGCCAGTGAACCAGGCCAGATTCTGGAATCGTCTGGAAAAAATAATCTTTTAAAAGTAAACAAACAACAAAATGACATTTCCTTGTTTCGCTCTTCTCTCTTTTTCTGCTCTCTTCATAGAGATCTCTCTTAAAATATTCGGAGCAAACGGGAGCAATCGGGAGGAATCTGGAGGAATGTAGAGCAACCCAGAGGAATGAGCTGAAAACGGTCAAAACAAAAATTTCAGAGCAAACGGAAGCAAAGCAGAGGAAACGGGAGCAACCAGAGTAACTCTCTTGCTCACTGTCTTGCCCCGAGGCCCAGAACCCTCGCCAGAACTAGTTTTACAGATCGGAATAAAAAATTAGCCACCCTTACCTTTCATTTGCGGCCATAACATTTGAAATCGATTAATTTCCATTTTTTGAGCGATTTCCTTCAACGTTCGACATTTCCAAATGTTGATCCAGCAAACAAAACAGCGCGCTGCTGACAGACCGCGGATGAACTTTTCTTTTGTTCTACAAGGGGAATTGGGGGTAAAACGGTCAAATTGGCAAACATTGATGTTTTAAAATTTGGCCATTCTAGTGCGTTTGAAAGGTCAAATTTGATGTAACAATGCCTAATTTACTGTAAAATTGAATTACATCGCATCAAAGTAGCGATATTTACGAAAAAATAATTATTTTTTAATTACACCGAATGACGAAATGATCATTTAACCCCAATGCACCCCCGAATCTTTTTTCGCGGTGTTCATTCGCTCGCGCCAACTCGCGATCTCCGGGCGGTGAACATTTCGCCCAATTTTGTCGCCGGCACTTTTCAATGAGAAAATTAATATCCCGCCCTGGAGGTGCAGTTCAACGCTGACCGTCTTCGTTTTCCGACCTGGACAGAGTGGCCGTGTCGATGGTTGCCTGCTGGAGGGTAAGGTGCTGGAGTTCTTTCTGAAGAATATCAAGAACAAGAAGTCCAAGTAAACGCGCGGTTGTGGGTTTGAGGAAGAGCGGAGCAGACCGATGTTTTAGAATCTGTATCTGGCTCTTCGGCGACCCAAAACGGCGCAGTACCGGCTGAGTAATTCAAAAGTCAGAACTGCTGACGCGTGTTGGGACCAGGTGGTGAAAAATTTAAATTTAAAAAAATATAGCCATATCAATGAAAACAAATTAATGTTGAGTAACTCAGGAATATTGCTAGGCAATAATAAAGGTACATGAATTAATAATGCAAATAAAATCTCTTTTAAACAATTCTAGTCGGATTGGACTTTGGACAATGGTCAATATGGAGACTTTTAAGTAAAATTGTCTGGAGAATCGATACCCGTATTCGGTTTTAGAAAATTGTTGACGTTTAGACTTTTCAAAAAAACAGTTTCAGTAAATGATTTTTGTATTTTTTTAGGTGAGTTGCTCCATCTTGCATTTTTCGTGAGTCTTTTTGTAACATCTTAGGCTATTTTCACAAAAATTTTGAACGAAAAAAAAAATCGTGGGCTCACCTTCAAATTTGACTTTCAAACTTAAAAATCAAAAAATCTCCTAAAAGTGGTGTGTTTTTTTGTATCAGTGTATTTTTTCGGAAAGCCCGTCAAATTTCCTATAAGTTTGTCTTTGACCACTTTTTGATACGAAGCAACGGCTTCGAGATAAAGCAATATTGAGCATGAGCGTGGCATGAGCATGAGCATGGTTGACTGCCAATGAGCTGCTACCAAGGCTGCTACTCCGTTATTGACAGATCAGCTGAAGTTAAACAATAAATCAAAAATGATCAGTGGAAGCCAACCATCCGTTCATTGTTTAACCTCTGAAGATCCTTACTTTATTAGTCAATACCGGCGCCCTCCCAAGAAGCCTACAGTTCAACGAAAGGGAGGAATGTTAGTCCGATAGTTGAAGTTGCAGACTCATCAAGCACATAGTTTTTCGCTATATACTTGTTGATACCGCTTGAGGAGCGGCCGTGGCTGACTGGTTACGGTGTTCGCTTTGTAAGCGAATGGTTCTGGGTTCGATTCCCATCTGCTCCCAACGAGAAAGTTAAGAACACATAAATTTGAAATTATGAATATGAACGAAAAATCAAAGTCGCTCGAGGCGGGGTTCGATCCCCCGTCCTTTGGATTGGTAAGCAAAAATGCTAACCACTAGGCCATGACGACTTGGTGAGCTTGGACTGGAATTAGGAATACTGTTACAGAGAGCGAGTTGTGGCGCTATAACCACGGCAAATAGTGTCCAGGGCATTCGTGGAAATACAATGTCCCATCCCAGAGGGTCCCGGAGTACCAAACCTTCTTAGCATGGTGCTCCCAACGAATACAACCAAAAAAATTCTCGGAGCGTATGGTGGTGTGTCCCCACGCTTCTTCCTCCCCTGTCGATTCAGAATTGTGTTGTTGTTCGAACACTCAGTGCTCAAACTCAACCCAATTACGAGTCATCTCTGCGATACGGCTTTACGCAGTAGGCCTGGCCGGTTTAACGCTTGTGATGTTTCAATGCATTCTAATGCAATGGCGCACTACAAATGTTGATAAATGACAAGAAGAGTGCTAGGCGTCATCTAACCTAAGGCACTCTCCAGGATCCCTTCGAAAGATTGGCTGCGCTAGGGTCTGATTAGATTAGATTAGATTAGATATACTTGTTGATACCGCTTGAGACAGTTGAATCCAAGCATCACGTGATTAATATTTTTTTGGGTTAGTAGGATAAGGTATTGGCTTTTCGATGCCTCCCGAGCTACGACGCTATGGGGAGGACTTTCATAACAGACCCGTCGGCGAGCCTTCCGAGCAACAATGCTATGGGAAGGTCTTTCTGGTTGAAACTTATGGCTTGATCAGTTGTCAAGGAGGGCTAACTCATTCCATTTTTTCAGGGCAGAGGCCATTTATTAAAAGGTAGTCGTAGACCTGAGCTACTGACTACTCATCATCTCAGGGTCGGCATTACTACTAAGCGATTCAAGAGAGACTCGGAAAGGAAATACAAATCCAGAACCACACTTTTCAACTTTAAATCGTGTATTTTTCTGTATTTCGTGTAAAAAGTGTGTGTGTGTGTGTGTGTGTGTGTGTGTGTGTGTGTTTAGTGTAGCACTTCAGGGACAAACGTACCGTTTTACCAGCAGCAGCTTCTCCGGGGTTGAACGCCTTCGGCGTTCTCCTTGCGTTGGCCGGTCACAGGAGCGTCCTCGACTGTGCCGCCGGAAGTCCCGTGGGGGGGGGGGGTCGTCTTCGTTGCAGCCGAATAACGGTTGACGGCTATTGTTGTTGCTGCGCTGGAAACCGCGAGGCAAGGTCGAGCGGGCGTTGCCGATCCTTCCTGCGGCAGGCGTCTTCCCTCGTTGTCGGAATCGGCGGACCTTTCTTCCACCAATCCGGTCGCGCCGAGAGGGGGAATCTCCTTAGCGATTATGGCGCCCCGCGCCAGAGATTGTGGTGGTCGTTGACGGAAAACGTAGCCAAAGGCACTGCGCACTTACAGGGCTAGGTTGACCAAACCCGTACGGGGTCGAGTTCCGGAGCGGGAGAGTTACAACCGCGGGCACTTCCTCCAGAAGGCCAAGACGTGTCCAGCACAAAGTTGCGGTACTGGCACCTGGATCCTCGACTACACCGCACGGACGCCTGATAATAAAAGAGGCCGATTCTTGTCGTCGGCGGCTGAGGTAAACATTACCTCCTCATTTTGGGAGGGAAAAACCCCATTTTCTTTTCCTCCCACTTTTCGTGCAGTCCTGACCTAGCG
>NW_026292900.1:0-30893 GCF_016801865.2 Culex pipiens pallens | reverse complement strand
CTTGTTTCTTGTTTCTTGTTTCTTGTTTCTTGTTTCTTGTTTCTTGTTTCTTGTTTCTTGTTTCTTGTTTCTTGTTTCTTGTTTCTTGTTTCTTGTTTCTTGTTTCTTGTTTCTTGTTTCTTGTTTCTTGTTTCTTGTTTCTTGTTTCTTGTTTCTTGTTTCTTGTTTCTTGTTTCTTGTTTCTTGTTTCTTGTTTCTTGTTTCTTGTTTCTTGTTTCTTGTTTCTTGTTTCTTGTTTCTTGTTTCTTGTTTCTTGTTTCTTGTTTCTTGTTTCTTGTTTCTTGTTTCTTGTTTCTTGTTTCTTGTTTCTTGTTTCTTGTTTCTTGTTTCTTGTTTCTTGTTTCTTGTTTCTTGTTTCTTGTTTCTTGTTTCTTGTTTCTTGTTTCTTGTTTCTTGTTTCTTGTTTCTTGTTTCTTGTTTCTTGTTTCTTGTTTCTTGTTTCTTGTTTCTTGTTTCTTGTTTCTTGTTTCTTGTTTCTTGTTTCTTGTTTCTTGTTTCTTGTTTCTTGTTTCTTGTTTCTTGTTTCTTGTTTCTTGTTTCTTGTTTCTTGTTTCTTGTTTCTTGTTTCTTGTTTCTTGTTTCTTGTTTCTTGTTTCTTGTTTCTTGTTTCTTGTTTCTTGTTTCTTGTTTCTTGTTTCTTGTTTCTTGTTTCTTGTTTCTTGTTTCTTGTTTCTTGTTTCTTGTTTCTTGTTTCTTGTTTCTTGTTTCTTGTTTCTTGTTTCTTGTTTCTTGTTTCTTGTTTCTTGTTTCTTGTTTCTTGTTTCTTGTTTCTTGTTTCTTGTTTCTTGTTTCTTGTTTCTTGTTTCTTGTTTCTTGTTTCTTGTTTCTTGTTTCTTGTTTCTTGTTTCTTGTTTCTTGTTTCTTGTTTCTTGTTTCTTGTTTCTTGTTTCTTGTTTCTTGTTTCTTGTTTCAGTTTTTAGTTTTTAGTTTTTAGTTTTTAGTTTTTAGTTTTTAGTTTTTAGTTTTTAGTTTTTAGTTTTTAGTTTTTAGTTTTTAGTTTTTAGTTTTTAGTTTTTAGTTTTTAGTTTTTAGTTTTTTAGTTTTTAGTTTTTAGTTTTTAGTTTTTAGTTTTTAGTTTTTAGTTTTTAGTTTTTAGTTTTTAGTTTTTAGTTTTTAGTTTTTAGTTTTTAGTTTTTAGTTTTTAGTTTTTAGTTTTTAGTTTTTAGTTTTTAGTTTTTAGTTTTTAGTTTTTAGTTTTTAGTTTTTTAGTTTTTAGTTTTTAGTTTTTAGTTTTTAGTTTTTAGTTTTTAGTTTTTAGTTTTTAGTTTTTAGTTTTTAGTTTTTAGTTTTTAGTTTTTTAGTTTTTAGTTTTTAGTTTTTAGTTTTTAGTTTTTAGTTTTTAGTTTTTAGTTTTTAGTTTTTAGTTTTTAGTTTTTAGTTTTTAGTTTTTAGTTTTTAGTTTTTAGTTTTTAGTTTTTAGTTTTTAGTTTTTTTTAGTTTTTAGTTTTTAGTTTTTAGTTTTTAGTTTTTAGTTTTTAGTTTTTAGTTTTTAGTTTTTAGTTTTTAGTTTTTAGTTTTTAGTTTTTAGTTTTTAGTTTTAGTTTTAGTTTTTAGTTTTTAGTTTTTAGTTTTTAGTTTTTAGTTTTTAGTTTTTAGTTTTTAGTTTTTAGTTTTTAGTTTTTAGTTTTTAGTTTTAGTTTTTAGTTTTTAGTTTTTAGTTTTTAGTTTTTAGTTTTTAGTTTTTAGTTTTTAGTTTTTAGTTTTTAGTTTTTTAGTTTTTAGTTTTTAGTTTTTAGTTTTTAGTTTTTAGTTTTTAGTTTTTAGTTTTTAGTTTTTAGTTTTTAGTTTTTAGTTTTTAGTTTTTAGTTTTTAGTTTTTAGTTTTTAGTTTTTAGTTTTTAGTTTTTAGTTTTTAGTTTTTAGTTTTTAGTTTTTAGTTTTTAGTTTTTAGTTTTTAGTTTTTAGTTTTTAGTTTTTAGTTTAGTTTTTAGTTTTTAGTTTTTAGTTTTTAGTTTTTAGTTTTTAGTTTTTAGTTTTTAGTTTTTAGTTTTTAGTTTTTAGTTTTTAGTTTTTAGTTTTTAGTTTTTAGTTTTTAGTTTTTAGTTTTTAGTTTTTAGTTTTTAGTTTTTAGTTTTTAGTTTTTAGTTTTTAGTTTTTAGTTTTTAGTTTTTAGTTTTTAGTTTTTAGTTTTTAGTTTTTAGTTTTTAGTTTTTAGTTTTTAGTTTTTAGTTTTTAGTTTTTAGTTTTTAGTTTTTAGTTTTTAGTTTTTAGTTTTTAGTTTTTAGTTTTTAGTTTTTAGTTTTTAGTTTTTAGTTTTTAGTTTTTAGTTTTTAGTTTTTAGTTTTTAGTTTTTAGTTTTTAGTTTTTAGTTTTTAGTTTTTAGTTTTTAGTTTTTAGTTTTTAGTTTTTAGTTTTTAGTTTTTAGTTTTTAGTTTTTAGTTTTTAGTTTTTAGTTTTTAGTTTTTAGTTTTTAGTTTTTAGTTTTTAGTTTTTAGTTTTAGTTTTTAGTTTTTAGTTTTTAGTTTTTAGTTTTTAGTTTTTAGTTTTTAGTTTTTAGTTTTTAGTTTTTAGTTTTTAGTTTTTAGTTTTTAGTTTTTAGTTTTTAGTTTTTAGTTTTTAGTTTTTAGTTTTTAGTTTTTAGTTTTTAGTTTTTAGTTTTTAGTGTTTAGTTTTTAGTTTTTAGTTTTTAGTTTTTAGTTTTTAGTTTTTAGTTTTTAGTTTTTAGTTTTTAGTTTTTAGTTTTTAGTTTTTAGTTTTTAGTTTTTAGTTTTTAGTTTTTAGTTTATAGTTTTTAGTTTTTAGTTTTTAGTTTTTAGACGCAGAGCAAAAACTTTTGTGGTGGTGTAGTGTTGTAGTGTGGTGGGGTGGAGGTTAAATAAGAATAAAGCAGATGATATTTTAGGTTGAAGGTGCAGAAGTGTAAAGCATCTTTAATTCGATCTGCTTTGAAGATTGGCCTGCTTTAATTCAAATTAGTGTTGAATTGGTGTGAAGAAAAATGGCAACAAAATAAGCAGAAAGCATCGTTCGTGGCAGCTCTATCGTGCCGGTTGCAGGATCATTTTGTTGGTATTAGTGTGGTTGCTTTTTTAGCCTGCTGCGATCAGCGCAAGAAATGAAGGTGTCAGAAAAAAAGTGAGAAAGAGGAAGAAAAGCGTTGCGCGACACAGTGCACCGTGGTGTGCGAGTGGGTGTCGTTTGCTGGGTGGGTGTCATCCACGGAAAGTGGCAGCTGATTACACATTTGAAGATGATTCACACCAAATTCTGGTGATTTTGCTCCGATTAAGTACCTACCTTTAAAAAACACAGAGTAGGAGGGAATCTAGTTCTAGAAATATGTGCTAGTGCGAAAGTAGTGGTTATTGTGTTTGCATGCGACTTGCGAGAAGCTGGACGTGAGATGAAAACGAAAGAGAGAGAGACACGAAGAAAAATCGACGAAACTGAGTGTGTATGTGTGTTGCAGAACCTGAAGAAGCTTTGTCGTGAAAGAGTGAATGCTGAGAGGTTTCTCTCTCTCCCTCTCTCTCTTGCGTATTTTTGGTCGGTCTCGTCGGTGCCTCAGAAATCGGGTGAGATCTTTCTTGTATTTTTTGTCTTTTTTGCTTTTATTTTTCGTTAGACAATTCTGAGATGCTTGTGTGCGAGTGACGGTCTCTATCTGACGTTTGGCAAGGAAAGATATGTTAGCAGGTTTTTACACTAAGAAAAATTGTCGGTCGAATTACAGTAGATTCAGTTAGCGTCGCGAGCGCAACCGGGTTCACTCGTTTTTTCGTCGTTATGCTATCATATTGAGTGTATGTCGTATTAGATCGGCGGTTTGGTTATCTTGCCTAAGATTTAGATGCTCCATAATTGAAAATTTCATGCGTAATCTTTGTTTCTATGTATGTCGTTTTTGTTTCCGTTTTTGATTGTTTTCGATGGTCGCCGTGTATTCGATCAGTTCAGGTTTTGTTTCGATCAGTCATCGGTAGTAAAATGCGATGAAGGTTTGTTTACGCTAGTTTATCTATCACAACACGATCATCTGCTTAGAACGCGCGTGTTTTAAATTGAAAAATATATCATTTCAGCTCGGTAACTCGTCCTACGTTTCGCCAATCAATACCCCACTAAACATCAACCATTTAAATCCCCTAAAATCATCTCAAGTAAAAATGTTACACCGAGCTTAATATATCATCATCTAATTACAAATGATTTCAGTTCTATCTTTCCACAGCCGGCTGTCTAAGGTTGAACCATTCAAATGAAATTCAACAATCAATAATCGGGAAATGTCTCATCCGCAGCATCCGATTGCTTGCCTTGAGAATAATACATCATCTCTCCAAACAAAACATTCAATTTTGGGTCGCATCATCATCTTCTATGATGAATCCTGACCATATACCCTACCCTACTAACACAATTTTCAGGTTTCTGGCGCTCGTGGGGTGTAAGCACAGAGTAAATCAGCTGCCCTAGTAGCAACCTGCGCTAACTAACATTCCCGTCCCTTAAAATCGAGGTCTACAAACTGACATGGCGGGCGCCGTTGGTGGCCAATGACTGTTACCTATTCGCAACTGATCTAGCTTTAGCAATCATGGTGTTTTATCTTTTCGGCGCATTCATACATGCTGTTGATAAGAGAAACACCACTAGATCACATGGTTGGAACTCCATACATCCTGTTAGCCCAAAAAGTGTGACGATTGTTGAGTTCTGTCGCTGGTATAGTGTAAATTTGTCCAAGCTAGTCACAGCCTACTCAGCATAAACAACTCTCAAATTTGAATCTCTTATACCACTCGCAGATTGACAGACAGACCTTGTTTTCGTTTTATCTACCAATTCTGCGTAATTCAAGTTATGTTTTCAAACATGATCGATTTGTGGAGATTATGCAGCTTTAGTGACGCGATTTCTTTGTCAACACTTCATTTTTTATGCTCTTCTTCAACAGTTAAAGCTTGCTCACCCTCGTGATTTCACTGATGGGTTGATAAAATCGTGGTTTTAAACATGAATGGAGCAGATTTTGAAGTTGCGAATGGGGGATGGGAGGAAGACGACCTCCCATATTTTTGTTCGATGTCACAGAATTCAAGCCATTTTACCAGCACTAGCTAAATACCTGTTCCTAAACGAATAGAATGATTATTGAACATGCAATTTTTAACTGCGCAGATTTTTCCGGCATTTTGGAGCATGAAAAGTAAATAAATTGCAAAAACAAACGGCTGACACGAGAGGCGCGCGAGAAGAAAAATGAAAATTCAAATCATGGCATGCTGCGATTTTGTTTACTTGAGGCATCTTCTCAGTATACCAGTTTTGATCGGATGAGGGGTCAATGCATATTTCATGTAGCCGGTATCTGTTTACGATTAAATGACATTCTACAAATCAACCAAAATTTTGTAAAAAATTAATAATTAAAAAATTTAACGAAAAATGGGATTTTGTCGTTTGAGTAACTTTTAAAAATGTTGAATATAAGTAAACTTACTAGAAAATTAACATTTGGTTTTAAGTAGTAAGTAGGAAAAGAAAAACACATAGGGTACATAATGGAGCCAGCGTGACAAAGTGTGACATAGGAGAGAGGGGGTAATTTTTGGCCGATTTTAGCGTGACATACTTTATGCATGACGCCCAAGGCGGTCACCTTAGGCCCTTTAAAAGTTTCCGAGTTTTATTATAAGGGTTCAGTCAAAAATGATTAAGTTAAATTGCACGCCCAAGTGCCGTTGAGTCAACATTATGTGCTGGATATAAATACATGCTGTTATCCAAAACTAAAAATACATAACTTGCTACTTTTAATAATTTTATAAAATTCAAATATTCTTTCTACACGAACTATGGACGACCCATTGGTGTGCAAAACTGCCATAAAAACTGGTAGAAAAGTTGCAGCTCTCCACCGCGAGAGGCAGCACCTGTCCTGTCCTCGTTTTTGAACCTAAAGTTCCACATATGTGACTAGATCGTCGAAGCCTATAATCAGTAGTGCTGAAAGGATATTTCGGTTCTGTTCAGCAACGGAGGGGCAACCATGGGTGATCTCTCATGCTCATGCTCATGCTCATGCTTTAGTTTTTAGTTTTTAGTTTTTAGTTTTTAGTTTTTAGTTTTTAGTTTTTAGTTTTTAGTTTTTAGTTTTTAGTTTTTAGTTTTTAGTTTTTAGTTTTTAGTTTTTAGTTTTTAGTTTTTAGTTTTTAGTTTGTAGTTTTTAGTTTTTAGTTTTTAGTTTTTAGTTTTTAGTTTTTAGTTTTTAGTTTTTAGTTTTTAGTTTTTAGTTTTTAGTTTTTAGTTTTTAGTTTTTAGTTTTTAGTTTTTAGTTTTTAGTTTTTAGTTTTTAGTTTTTAGTTTTTAGTTTTTAGTTTTTAGTTTTTAGTTTTTAGTTTTTAGTTTTTAGTTTTTAGTTTTTAGTTTTTAGTTTTTAGTTTTTAGTTTTTAGTTTTAGTTTTTAGTTTTTAGTTTTTAGTTTTTAGTTTTTAGTTTTTAGTTTTTAGTTTTTAGTTTTTAGTTTTTAGTTTTTAGTTTTTAGTTTTTAGTTTTTAGTTTTTAGTTTTTAGTTTTTAGTTTTTAGTTTTTAGTTTTTAGTTTTTAGTTTTTAGTTTTTTAGTTTTTAGTTTTTAGTTTTTAGTTTTTAGTTTTTAGTTTTTAGTTTTTAGTTTTTAGTTTTTAGTTTTTAGTTTTTAGTTTTTAGTTTTTAGTTTTTAGTTTTTAGTTTTTAGTTTTTAGTTTTTAGTTTTTAGTTTTTAGTTTTTTAGTTTTTAGTTTTTAGTTTTTAGTTTTTAGTTTTTAGTTTTTAGTTTTTAGTTTTTAGTTTTTAGTTTTTAGTTTTTAGTTTTTAGTTTTTAGTTTTAGTTTTTAGTTTTTAGTTTTTAGTTTTTAGTTTTTAGTTTTTAGTTTTTAGTTTTTAGTTTTTAGTTTTTCGTTTTTCTTTTTTAGTTTTTAGTTTTAGTTTTAGTTTTTAGTTTTTAGTTTTTAGTTTTTAGTTTTTAGTTTTTAGTTTTTAGTTTTTAGTTTTTAGTTTTTAGTTTTTAGTTTTTAGTTTTTAGTTTTTAGTTTTTAGTTTTTAGTTTTTAGTTTTTAGTTTTTAGTTTTTAGTTTTTAGTTTTTAGTTTTTAGTTTTTAGTTTTTAGTTTTTAGTTTTTTAGTTTTTAGTTTTTAGTTTTTAGTTTTTAGTTTTTAGTTTTTAGTTTTTAGTTTTTAGTTTTTAGTTTTTAGTTTTTAGTTTTTAGTTTTTAGTTTTAGTTTTTAGTTTTTAGTTTTTAGTTTTAGTTTTTAGTTTTTAGTTTTTAGTTTTTAGTTTTAGTTTTTAGTTTTTAGTTTTTAGTTTTAGTTTTTAGTTTTTAGTTTTTAGTTTTAGTTTTTAGTTTTTAGTTTTTAGTTTTTAGTTTTTAGTTTTTAGTTTTTAGTTTTTAGTTTTTAGTTTTTAGTTTTTAGTTTTTAGTTTTTAGTTTTTAGTTTTTAGTTTTTAGTTTTTAGTTTTTAGTTTTTAGTTTTTAGTTTTTAGTTTTTAGTTTTTAGTTTTTAGTTTTTAGTTTTTAGTTTTTAGTTTTTAGTTTTTAGTTTTTAGTTTTTAGTTTTTAGTTTTTAGTTTTTAGTTTTTGTTTTTAGTTTTTAGTTTTTAGTTTTTAGTTTTTAGTTTTTAGTTTTTAGTTTTTAGTTTTTAGTTTTTAGTTTTTAGTTTTTAGTTTTTAGTTTTTAGTTTTTAGTTTTTAGTTTTTAGTTTTTGTTTTTAGTTTTTAGTTTTTAGTTTTTAGTTTTTAGTTTTTAGTTTTTAGTTTTTAGTTTTTAGTTTTTAGTTTTTAGTTTTTAGTTTTTAGTTTTTAGTTTTTAGTTTTTAGTTTTTAGTTTTTAGTTTTTAGTTTTTAGTTTTTAGTTTTTAGTTTTTGTTTTTAGTTTTTAGTTTTTAGTTTTTAGTTTTTAGTTTTTAGTTTTTAGTTTTTAGTTTTTAGTTTTTAGTTTTTAGTTTTTGTTTTTAGTTTTTAGTTTTTAGTTTTTAGTTTTTAGTTTTTAGTTTTTAGTTTTTAGTTTTTAGTTTTTAGTTTTTAGTTTTTAGTTTTTAGTTTTTAGTTTTTAGTTTTTAGTTTTTAGTTTTTAGTTTTTAGTTTTTAGTTTTTAGTTTTTAGTTTTTAGTTTTTAGTTTTTAGTTTTTGTTTTTAGTTTTTAGTTTTTAGTTTTTAGTTTTTGTTTTTAGTTTTTAGTTTTTAGTTTTTAGTTTTTAGTTTTTAGTTTTTAGTTTTTAGTTTTTAGTTTTTAGTTTTTAGTTTTTGTTTTTAGTTTTTAGTTTTTAGTTTTTAGTTTTTAGTTTTTAGTTTTTAGTTTTTAGTTTTTAGTTTTTAGTTTTTAGTTTTTAGTTTTTAGTTTTTAGTTTTTAGTTTTTAGTTTTTAGTTTTTAGTTTTTAGTTTTTAGTTTTTAGTTTTTAGTTTTTAGTTTTTAGTTTTTGTTTTTAGTTTTTAGTTTTTAGTTTTTAGTTTTTAGTTTTTAGTTTTTAGTTTTTAGTTTTTAGTTTTTAGTTTTTAGTTTTTAGTTTTTAGTTTTTAGTTTTTAGTTTTTAGTTTTTAGTTTTTAGTTTTAGTTTTTAGTTTTTAGTTTTTAGTTTTTAGTTTTTATTTTTTAGTTTTAGTTTTTAGTTTTTAGTTTTTAGTTTTTAGTTTTTAGTTTTTAGTTTTTAGTTTTTAGTTTTTAGTTTTTAGTTTTTAGTTTTTAGTTTTTAGTTTTTAGTTTTTAGTTTTTAGTTTTTAGTTTTTAGTTTTTAGTTTTTAGTTTTTAGTTTTTAGTTTTTAGTTTTTAGTTTTTAGTTTTTAGTTTTTAGTTTTTAGTTTTTAGTTTTTAGTTTTTAGTTTTTAGTTTTTAGTTTTTAGTTTTTAGTTTAGTTTTTAGTTTTTAGTTTTTAGTTTTTAGTTTTTAGTTTTTAGTTTTTAGTTTTTAGTTTTTAGTTTTTAGTTTTTAGTTTTTAGTTTTTAGTTTTTAGTTTTTTAGTTTTTAGTGTTTAGTTTTTAGTTTTTAGTTTTTAGTTTTTAGTTTTAGTTTTTAGTTTTTAGTTTTTTAGTTTTTAGTTTTTAGTTTTTAGTTTTTAGTTTTTAGTTTTTAGTTTTTAGTTTTAGTTTTTAGTTTTTAGTTTTTAGTTTTTAGTTTTTAGTTTTTAGTTTTTAGTTTTTAGTTTTTAGTTTTTAGTTTTTAGTTTTTAGTTTTTAGTTTTTAGTTTTAGTTTTTAGTTTTTAGTTTTTAGTTTTTAGTTTTAGTTTTAGTTTTTAGTTTTTAGTTTTTAGTTTTTAGTTTTTAGTTTTTAGTTTTTAGTTTTTAGTTTTTAGTTTTTAGTTTTTAGTTTTTAGTTTTTAGTTTTTAGTTTTTAGTTTTTAGTTTTTAGTTTTTAGTTTTTAGTTTTTAGTTTTTAGTTTTTAGTTTTTAGTTTTTAGTTTTAGTTTTTAGTTTTTAGTTTTTAGTTTTTAGTTTTTAGTTTTTAGTTTTTAGTTTTTAGTTTTTAGTTTTTAGTTTTTAGTTTTAGTTTTTAGTTTTTAGTTTTTAGTTTTTAGTTTTTAGTTTTTAGTTTTTAGTTTTTAGTTTTTAGTTTTTAGTTTTTAGTTTTTAGTTTTTAGTTTTTAGTTTTTAGTTTTTAGTTTTTAGTTTTTAGTTTTTAGTTTTTAGTTTTTAGTTTTTAGTTTTTAGTTTTTAGTTTTTAGTTTTTAGTTTTTTAGTTTTTAGTTTTTAGTTTTTAGTTTTTAGTTTTTAGTTTTTAGTTTTTAGTTTTTAGTTTTTAGTTTTTAGTTTTTAGTTTTTAGTTTTTAGTTTTTAGTTTTTAGTTTTTAGTTTTTAGTTTTTAGTTTTTAGTTTTTAGTTTTTAGTTTTGAGTTTTTAGTTTTGAGTTTTTAGTTTTTAGTTTTTAGTTTTTAGTTTTAGTTTTTAGTTTTTAGTTTTTAGTTTTTAGTTTTTAGTTTTTAGTTTTTAGTTTTTAGTTTTTATTTTTTAGTTTTTATTTTTTAGTTTTTAGTTTTTAGTTTTTTAGTTTTTAGTTTTTAGTTTTTAGTTTTTAGTTTTTAGTTTTTAGTTTTTAGTTTTTAGTTTTTAGTTTTTAGTTTTTAGTTTTTAGTTTTTAGTTTTTAGTTTTTAGTTTTTAGTTTTTAGTTTTTAGTTTTTAGTTTTTAGTTTTTAGTTTTTAGTTTTTAGTTTTTAGTTTTTAGTTTTTAGTTTTTAGTTTTTAGTTTTTAGTTTTTAGTTTTAAGTTTTTAGTTTTTAGTTTTTAGTTTTTAGTTTTTAGTTTTTAGTTTTTAGTTTTTAGTTTTTAGTTTTTAGTTTTTAGTTTTTAGTTTTTAGTTTTTAGTTTTTAGTTTTTAGTTTTTAGTTTTAAGTTTTTAGTTTTTAGTTTTTAGTTTTTAGTTTTTAGTTTTAAGTTTTTAGTTTTTAGTTTTTAGTTTTTAGTTTTTAGTTTTTAGTTTTTAGTTTTTAGTTTATAGTTTTTAGTTTTTAGTTTTTAGTTTTTAGACGCAGAGCAAAAACTTTTGTGGTGGTGTAGTGTTGTAGTGTGGTGGGGTGGAGGTTAAATAAGAATAAAGCAGATGATATTTTAGGTTGAAGGTGCAGAAGTGTAAAGCATCTTTAATTCGATCTGCTTTGAAGATTGGCCTGCTTTAATTCAAATTAGTGTTGAATTGGTGTGAAGAAAAATGGCAACAAAATAAGCAGAAAGCATCGTTCGTGGCAGCTCTATCGTGCCGGTTGCAGGATCATTTTGTTGGTATTAGTGTGGTTGCTTTTTTAGCCTGCTGCGATCAGCGCAAGAAATGAAGGTGTCAGAAAAAAAGTGAGAAAGAGGAAGAAAAGCGTTGCGCGACACAGTGCACCGTGGTGTGCGAGTGGGTGTCGTTTGCTGGGTGGGTGTCATCCACGGAAAGTGGCAGCTGATTACACATTTGAAGATGATTCACACCAAATTCTGGTGATTTTGCTCCGATTAAGTACCTACCTTTAAAAAACACAGAGTAGGAGGGAATCTAGTTCTAGAAATATGTGCTAGTGCGAAAGTAGTGGTTATTGTGTTTGCATGCGACTTGCGAGAAGCTGGACGTGAGATGAAAACGAAAGAGAGAGAGACACGAAGAAAAATCGACGAAACTGAGTGTGTATGTGTGTTGCAGAACCTGAAGAAGCTTTGTCGTGAAAGAGTGAATGCTGAGAGGTTTCTCTCTCTCCCTCTCTCTCTTGCGTATTTTTGGTCGGTCTCGTCGGTGCCTCAGAAATCGGGTGAGATCTTTCTTGTATTTTTTGTCTTTTTTGCTTTTATTTTTCGTTAGACAATTCTGAGATGCTTGTGTGCGAGTGACGGTCTCTATCTGACGTTTGGCAAGGAAAGATATGTTAGCAGGTTTTTACACTAAGAAAAATTGTCGGTCGAATTACAGTAGATTCAGTTAGCGTCGCGAGCGCAACCGGGTTCACTCGTTTTTTCGTCGTTATGCTATCATATTGAGTGTATGTCGTATTAGATCGGCGGTTTGGTTATCTTGCCTAAGATTTAGATGCTCCATAATTGAAAATTTCATGCGTAATCTTTGTTTCTATGTATGTCGTTTTTGTTTCCGTTTTTGATTGTTTTCGATGGTCGCCGTGTATTCGATCAGTTCAGGTTTTGTTTCGATCAGTCATCGGTAGTAAAATGCGATGAAGGTTTGTTTACGCTAGTTTATCTATCACAACACGATCATCTGCTTAGAACGCGCGTGTTTTAAATTGAAAAATATATCATTTCAGCTCGGTAACTCGTCCTACGTTTCGCCAATCAATACCCCACTAAACATCAACCATTTAAATCCCCTAAAATCATCTCAAGTAAAAATGTTACACCGAGCTTAATATATCATCATCTAATTACAAATGATTTCAGTTCTATCTTTCCACAGCCGGCTGTCTAAGGTTGAACCATTCAAATGAAATTCAACAATCAATAATCGGGAAATGTCTCATCCGCAGCATCCGATTGCTTGCCTTGAGAATAATACATCATCTCTCCAAACAAAACATTCAATTTTGGGTCGCATCATCATCTTCTATGATGAATCCTGACCATATACCCTACCCTACTAACACAATTTTCAGGTTTCTGGCGCTCGTGGGGTGTAAGCACAGAGTAAATCAGCTGCCCTAGTAGCAACCTGCGCTAACTAACATTCCCGTCCCTTAAAATCGAGGTCTACAAACTGACATGGCGGGCGCCGTTGGTGGCCAATGACTGTTACCTATTCGCAACTGATCTAGCTTTAGCAATCATGGTGTTTTATCTTTTCGGCGCATTCATACATGCTGTTGATAAGAGAAACACCACTAGATCACATGGTTGGAACTCCATACATCCTGTTAGCCCAAAAAGTGTGACGATTGTTGAGTTCTGTCGCTGGTATAGTGTAAATTTGTCCAAGCTAGTCACAGCCTACTCAGCATAAACAACTCTCAAATTTGAATCTCTTATACCACTCGCAGATTGACAGACAGACCTTGTTTTCGTTTTATCTACCAATTCTGCGTAATTCAAGTAATGTTTTCAAACATGATCGATTTGTGGAGATTATGTAGCTTTAGTGACGCGATTTCTTTGCCAACACTTCATTTTTTATGCTCTTCTTCAACAGTTAAAGCTTGCTCACCCTCGTGATTTCACTGATGGGTTGATAAAATCGTGGTTTTAAACATGAAAGGAGCAGATTTTGAAGTTGCGAATGGGGGATGGGAGGAAGACGACCTCCCATATTTTTGTTCGATGTCACAGAATTCAAGCCATTTTACCAGCACTAGCTAAATACCTGTTCCTCAACGAATAGAATGATTATTAAACATGCAATTTTTAACTGCGCAGATTTTTCCGGCATTTTGGAGCATGAAAAGTAAATAAATTACAAAAACAAACGGCTGACACGAGAGGCGCGCGAGAGTAAAAATGAAAATTCAAATCATGGCATGCTGCGATTTTGTTTACTTGAGGCATCTTCTCAGTATACCAGTTTTGATCGGATGAGGGGTCAATGCATATTTCATGTAGCCGGTATCTGTTTACGATTAAATGACATTCTACAAATCAACCAAAATTTTGTAAAAAAAATATTAATTTAAAAATTGAACGAAAAATGGGATGTTGTCGTTTGAGTAACTTTTAAAAATGTTGAATATAAGTAAACTTACTAGAAAATTAAAATTTGGTTTTAAGTAAGTAAGCAGGAACAGAAAAACACATAGGTTACATAATGGAGCCAGCGTGACAAAGTGTGACATAGGAGAGAGGGGGTAATTTTTGGCCGATTTTAGCGTGACATACTTTATGCATGACGCTCAAGGCGGTCACCTTTGGCCCTTTAAAAATTTCCGAGTTTTATTACAAGGGTTCAGTCAAAAATGATTAAGTTTAATTGCACGCCCAAGTGCCGTTGAGTCAACATTATGTGCTGGATATAAATACATGCTGTTATCCAAAACTAAAAATACATAACTTGCTACTTTTAATAATTTTATAAAATTCAAATATTCTTTCTACACGAACTATGGACGACCCATTGGTGTGCAAAACTGCCATAAAAACTGGTAGAAAAGTTGCAGCTCTCCACCGCGAGAGGCAGCACCTGTCCTGTCCTCGTTTTTGAACCTAAAGTTCCACATATGTGACTAGATCGTCGAAGCCTATAATCAGTAGTGCTGAAAGGATATTTCGGTTCTGTTCAGCAACGGAGGGGCAACCATGGGTGATCTCTCATGCTCATGCTCATGCTCATGCTTTAGTTTTTAGTTTTTAGTTTTTAGTTTTTAGTTTTTAGTTTTTAGTTTTTAGTTTTTAGTTTTTAGTTTTTAGTTTTTAGTTTTTAGTTTTTAGTTTTTAGTTTTTAGTTTTTAGTTTTTAGTTTTAAGTTTTTAGTTTTTAGTTTTTAGTTTTTAGTTTTTAGTTTTTAGTTTTTAGTTTTTAGTTTTTAGTTTTTAGTTTTTAGTTTTTAGTTTTTAGTTTTTAGTTTTTAGTTTTTAGTTTTTAGTTTTTAGTTTTTAGTTTTTAGTTTTTAGTTTTTAGTTTTTAGTTTTTAGTTTTTAGTTTTTAGTTTTTAGTTTTTAGTTTTTAGTTTTTAGTTTTTAGTTTTTAGTTTTTAGTTTTTAGTTTTTAGTTTTTAGTTTTTAGTTTTTAGTTTTTAGTTTTTAGTTTTTAGTTTTTAGTTTTTAGTTTTTAGTTTTTAGTTTTTAGTTTTTAGTTTTTAGTTTTTAGTTTTTAGTTTTTAGTTTTTAGTTTTTAGTTTTTAGTTTTTAGTTTTTAGTTTTTAGATAATGACGATGCTCCAAATGCAGAAAAGCGGAATTTATCAACATCCCTATCGCAAATGCAACGCATATTATCATACATCCTCCCCAGCTCATCATCAGTGCTGCAGTCAAAGCCAAACCGTAGCCAGGCTGCCTCCGAGCGCATGATTTACTCTCTCTTCATCAAATTGACTTCTATTATGGACCCGATGGATTTATATGCCGAGCCACCCCTGAACGGCCAACGCCAGCCCAGGAGTCCCCACCGATAAACAATGGACAGTAATAGTTATCATAAATACGTAATAATAATTATCATCATCGTCATCTTTCATCTCTCAAATCATCCTGGCTGGCCGTTGATGCTGCTTTGCTGAAGCTGCCACCGACGGACGACAATGCAGCAGCAGCATCAAGAGTTGACAGGGTCGTTTGGTGACTCAGAAATCAGACTGTTGAATCAGCATCATCAGCAGCACCGACGGCACCAACAGGGCGTGTGATTCACGGATTCCTGAACCGACGTCGTCCTGATGATGCGTTTGTCATCCCCCGTGATAGTTGTCCTTTGCGACGATGTTCACACGACACTAACTGCGTTTTGAAGGCACCCTCCCCTGAACACACAAGAGTCGGGCTCGCGTGCTGATCAACGCACTTACAGGACTGCTCGGGCACATTCCAAATCATCCAGGCGTTAACGGATTGAAATATTACTGTCCGGCGTCCAGTTCAGGTTGGAGCTTGTTGTCTCCGGTTAGGAGCTAGAACTCTCGTGTTGACGCAGCAGTTCGAAATTGATATCACTGCATTTGAATGCACTAAATTGCGGTGAGCTGCTGATTAATGGGAAGCAGGAGAGCTTGACGTACTTTGATGTGCGTGTGAGGCCTGTTTGGTAGAAAACATTTGCAGTTGATGAACGAGCAATCGCTGAAAAAGAGCGAATCCATCACAGTCGATCAACTTTAATCACACAATGTTGTTCGTAGGAGAAGGTGGGTGACTTGGGCTCTTCCCTTGAACTCGATTGCGGGTTTGATTCAGACTAACTTTTTTCTCTGATCAATCTCAAACTGGATCTCCAAATCACAAACATTCACATCCGATTTTTTCTCCCCTGTCTCCCCTTGAACGCCCTGGTGCTGCTGCTGCGCCGATAATTTGATGAAAATCAATAAACGTTGACACGTAGCCCCTAATCATGATTGACATCTTGTTTTGCAACGTCTTATGCGATTGCCTGCACCACCACCACAGCTCACCGGAAGGGCAAGCTAGGACGCGGAGCAGCCAGAGCTGTCAGTCATTTCGTTTATTGAAGTTCAACACAGAGCTCGGACAGGCCGGCACAGCCAGGAACGTAAAAATGACAAGGGGCCAGCCAGGAACTGATGTGGTTTGCTGGGAAGCCCTTCGGACGAGCCTGTTGGTGAGTTTTTTCGGGAACAAATAACAATTTGATTCAATATTTTTAAGAATTTTGTAAACATTTATCGTGCAATAATTGGCTTCAAACGAATTCCTTTTTAAAAATATCACCTCTTTTTTTTAATGAAAAACTCTATTTTGAGAATTATTTTCACGGTGTCAAAATAAAAAAAAAATACTCAAACCCCGTCCTTGCAGTAACTCCACGTCCGAAAGCAGTGTTGATCAGCTGTCCGTCAACTTGGTTTCACTTTTCTGGGGTAGGATTGCCTTCTTGGAGACTGGGCCGCAAACTGGATGCAGTTTCATGGTGCTGCATGCGGCGTGTCCAATTTGCCATTTCTTGGATCCTTTTGCACTGCTGTCACGGTGGACAAGCTGTAAGTCAATGTGGTTTTACTCTGAAATGACCCGTAAGCAGTTGACAACAATTTTTTGCCGGTGGACTGGACTTTTTTTTATCATCAAATTTACACTTTGAACTTGAAAAATTAGTTAAGATTCCGAAAAGATTAAGATTACGAAAACTCAATTGAAACCTCAAGCGCCCATGGTTTCTCCTGATCTCATTTTGACTTAAATTTCTTGACAACTCTGAGATTTCTCAATCAAATTCTACTTGCACTGCTTTATGTTAGAATAACACCTGTTAGCAAAAAAAACATCCAATTTCAAGCATTTGGCTGTACCAAAAGTGTCTAAAATGCTTGAATTATGAATATGACAAACAAATTATGCAGAATTATGCTAATGTCAAACAAAACAAAATTTACCAACACACGGAAAGTCATTGTAGCATTGTTTACCAATGTTAATATTTTTCAGAATCATTGGATTTTCATTCCTATTTTCCTACTTGATAAATAGTTCAAAAAGCCGGTATAGAAATTTACAATTACTTCGCAAAAATTCTCAAGACTTTCGCATTTTTTGCGAGATTTTTAATAATGCATTTTTTTGTTTGCATGAAACTTTGTCAATGTGTCTTTGGCAAAGATTTAGGTTATGAGCTGGGCTTTTCAGAAAAAAAGGGACACTGAAGAAAATTCGACTTTTAATTCACTTTTTTGGCCGTTGCAAATAGAAGCGCATCAATTTATCCCAAAAATATTTTTTTGTCAAAACTAAGTTTTTTTTTGTTTAACTGATGATTGCTTAACAATTGTTCTGGTGCATAAATAATATATTTAAAAAAAAATGTTTTTCGTCGTCGTATCCGTCATTTACCATTTATTAATTTTTCCAACCCGGCGTGAGTATCCGTGAACTGCCGTCGGAACGCATAGTGAACCGTTTGCACCTTAAAGTGAGCCCGGTGATCGCGATTAATTAAGGAATTTCGGCTCCTAATCGGCGATCCGCGCGGGTCAAAACAAAAAAAAATCGCCGCAGAAGAGTCAGTGCAACTGCGACGCGGTCATCGTTGTTGTGAATGCGGTTGGGAGGAGGGACAGGCGGGACGCAGAGAGAAAGAACACGGTACTAGTAACTAACTCAATACTTTAATAGACTTCTAATTATGTAGCACAAACACTAGGCACGATGTTATTCCTTCTGCTGCTGGTGATGGAGTGACGGATGTTGTTGTTGGTTTGCGCTGCAGCTCAGCTGTCACCGTGCACAGTTAGGGTGGTGCAGAACGGGTGACGCCAATCCTGGCGCGCAGTGTTGCCAAGACATGACAATCGTCATCGTCATCGTCGTCGTCGTGTACTGTGCTTTGTGTGTTGTGAAAAAGAAGCCGCGTGAAGTACTTTTGTGTTGTGTGTCGTCGCCTTTGCTGGACAAGCCGAGGCAGATAGTATAGCAGCGAAAAGTACAAGGAAGGGAATACGCAGAAGACACCCAGAACAGGGTTGTATCCTGAGTGCGAAAAAAAAAAAGTTGTAAAAGTTTTTTATTTTGGAAAAAAAAAATAAAATAAATAAACAGTACGAGAGGTCCACCGCGCACAAGCAAGCACAACCTCCGAGACAAGTACACCTGGAGATCACCGCAAGGAACGGAATCACAAATCGACCACGTTGTAATCGACGGTAGACACTTTTCCGACATCATCGACGTCAGGACCTATCGCGGCGCCAACGTCGACTCGGACCACTATCTGGTGATGGTGAAAATGCGCCAACGACTTTCCCTGGCGAAAAGCGTTCGGTACCGCCGCCCTCCGCGGTTGGATCTGGAGCGGCTTAAGTTACCGGAAGTCGCCTCCCGGTACGCGCATTCGCTGGAGGCTGCGTTGCCAGGGGAGGGTGAGCTGTTGGAAGCTCCCCTCGAGGACTGCTGGAGGAGCGTCAAGGCAGCCATCACCAACGCAGCAGAAAGCACCATCGGATTTGTGGAACGAGAACGA
The DNA here is from genome assembly GCF_016801865.2 of Culex pipiens pallens. Classification (NCBI taxonomy): domain Eukaryota; kingdom Metazoa; phylum Arthropoda; class Insecta; order Diptera; family Culicidae; genus Culex; species Culex pipiens. The sequence continues at coordinate 12,892 of NW_026292900.1, read as the reverse complement.
CGGAACGATTGGTTCGACGAGGAGTGTCGAGCGATTTTGGAGGAGAAGAATGCAGCACGGAGGGCAATGCTGCAGTACAATCTCCGTGATTACGAAGAGGCGTATGGACAGAAGCGAAGGCAGCAGCACCAGCTCTTCCGGGCAAAAGTGCGCCACCAGGAAGAGTTGGAGTTTGAGGACATGGAGCAGCTGCATCGCTCGAACGAAACGCGCAAGTTCTACAAGAAGCTCAACGGATCCCGCAACGGCTTTACGCCGCGAGTCGAAATGTGCCGGGATAAAAATGGAGCTATCTTGACGAACGAGCGTGAGGTGATCGACAGGTGGAAGCAGCACTTCGATGAACACCTGAATGGCGCAGAAGCAGAGGCAGGGGCTCAAGGCGGCGGGAGAGAGGACTTCATCGGTACAGCAGGAGAAGGAGAAGAGCCAGTTCCCACGATGAGGGAAGTTAAGGATGCCATCAAGAAGCTGAAGAACAACAAAGCAGCGGGTAAGGATGGTATCGGTGCTGAACTCATCAAGATGGGCCCGGAGAAGCTGGCGTCCTGTTTGCACCGGCTGATAGTCAGGATCTGGGAGTCAGAACAGCTACCGGAGGAGTGGAAAGTGGGAGTAATATGCCCGATCTACAAGAAGGGGGACAAGTTAGATTGTGAGAACTACCGTGCCATCACAGTCCTCAACGCGGCCTACAAAGTGTTCTCCCAGATCCTCTTCAGCCGCCTATCGCCAATAGCGGAAGGTTTTGTTGGAAGTTATCAAGCCGGATTCGTCATGGGGAGATCAACAACCGACCAAATCTTCACTGTGCGACAAATCCTCCAAAAGTGTCGCGAGTACCAAGTTCCCACGCACCACCTATTCATCGACTTCAAAGCCGCGTACGACTCAGTCGATCGCGAAGAGCTATGGAAAATTATGGACGAGAACGGCTTTCCCGGGAAGTTGATCAGACTGATCAAGATGACGATGGATGGGGCTCGGTGCTGTGTGAAGATATCGGGTGCGGAATCGGACTCGTTTCCTTCACTCGGGGGGCTTCGGCAAGGCGATGGGATTTCTTGCCTCTGTTTCAATGTGGTACTGGAAGGTGTTATGAGACGAGCGGGCTTCAATATGCGGGGCACGATCTTCAGCAAGTCCAACCAATTCATCTGCTTCGCTGACGACATGGACATTGTTGGCAGAACGTTCAAGGCGGTTGCGGATGCGTACACCGGCTTGAAGCGGGAAGCAGAGAAGGTTGGGCTAAGGGTGAATGTGGCGAAGACAAAGTACCTGCTGGCAGGAGGAACCGAGTCCCTTAGGGCTCGCATTGGACCAAGCGTTACAATCGACGGGGACGAATTCGAGGTGGTAGAGGAGTTTGTGTACCTCGGATCGTTGGTGACGTCGGACAACAGCTGCAGCAGGGAAATTCGGAGACGCATCATCGCTGGAAGTCGTGCTTATTTCGGTCTCCACAAGAGCCTAAGGTCCCGGAAATTCTCCCTACATACGAAGTGTTCCATCTACAAGTCGCTGATAAGACCGGTCGTCCTCTACGGGCACGAGACGTGGACAATGCTCGAAGAGGACATACGAGCGCTAAGCGTCTTCGAACGTCGAGTGCTAAGGACCATCTTTGGTGGCGTATATGAGAACGACGGATGGCGGCGGAGAATGAACCACGAACTTGCACAACTCTACAACGAACCAAGCATCCGGAAGGTCGCGAAGGCTGGACGGTTGCAGTGGGCCGGCCATGTTGCAAGGATGCCGGAAGGTACCGAGCAATTGAGCCAACGGAACCAGAAGATCAATCCTGCGAAGTTGGTGTTTGTGTCGGAACCGGTAGGAACAAGACGTAGGGGGGTGCAACGTGCGAGGTGGGTGGACCAAGTGGAGAGCGATCTAGAAAGTGTGGGTGCACCGCGAAATTGGAGACATGCAGCCATGGACCGAGCTTGTTGGCGGAGAATCGTGCAGCAGGCCAAGCTAATGGTGTAGCGCCAATAAAAGTAAGTAAAGTAAAAGTAAGTAAAATTTTTCCTTATTTTTATTAAGCCCTCAACTTTGAACAGCGGAAAGGGACATGCACTTTTGAAAATATTTGCATCGGCCTTATTATTTAAATTCGATGTATGGGCTTACAGATATAAGCTCAATTGCTTTGCTAATAATTGAAAGTTGTTTTTTTTTTCAGTGTGTTAGAAATATGGATAGTAAATAAGCTTACTTAAATATTTAAACGAGTCAAATTAAAAAGTTGTCAAAGGAAAACTTATGGGGAATTTGACGAGCTTTGGGTTCGTTCAAAAATTACGTCCATGAATAGGGGGAATGGGGGGTCTGGGGTTTGTGACAGCCCATGTTAAAGGTATAGGAAAAGTGCGTGACAAGGGGGAGGAGGGGGGGGGGGGTATGAAATCCCGAAAATCACTGGACGTAATATTTGAACAAACCCTTTCCGGTAAAATTATTTTCGAGACTGAAAAATGTAGTCTGTCATATAGATATTGCCAAAAACCCAATTTTTTTTAGACTTTCATGTAAAATTTTCTAAGGAATCGTTTCTTACAATTGGTTTTTGAAAATTTAGACGTTTAGACCACTTTTCAAAAAACCAGTTTTAGTAAATGATTTTTGTATTTTTTCAGGAGAGACATACATTTTTCGTAAGTATTTTTGTAACATCTTAGGTTATTTTCTCAAAAACTTAGAACTAAAAAACAAATCGTGACGTCACATTTGAATTAATCTTTTAAACTTGTAAATTAAAAAATCTCATAGAAGTGGCGTGTATTTTTCTTTCGGTGTATTTTTTCAGAAAGCCCGTCCAATTTCCTACAAGTTTGTCTTTGACCACTTTTTGATATGATAAAACGGCTTTGAGTTACAGTAATTTTGAAATTCCAAATTACAAAAATATTTAAATAACTTACGCCCTTCACAAATCTTATTTTTGAGTCTAATAGGCTCCAGATATAAAAAATGGCTTATATAGGCCTAGGATAACATGTATAAAAAGTTTCATTGAAATCGGAGAGGGTCGGGGACAAAAGTACCAGAAAAATTCATGATTTGAGCTGGAATTGCTCATTATGGGATCATCCATAAACCACGTGGACACTTTAGGAGGGGGAGGGGGGTATGGCAATTGTTCACGCTCTATACAAAAGAGGAATTTTGAATAGTTGAAAATTTTATTGGTTGGTGAAATAACACATATCTGTGAAATTCAACAGAAATTCATTAAAATTTCACCATTTCCTAATGTAAAATCTATTTTTTTACATAAACTATCGCACCATTCCTTGATATTTAAAATATCGAAAATTTTAATAAACATTTTTTGGGAATCCGACTTTTCATTGAAAAAATGGAACTAAATTAATAAAAAAAAATCCGATTTTTTTATTCAAAAACTCTAAAGAATCAGATTCCCGAATATCACTCAATTATTCGAATGGTTCACATTTTGTCTGACCTGCCTGCACATTTCCCGAGCAGGGGTAAATAACACGGGAATACCAAATTTTGGTACTACTTGGGCAAATAACAGGGACCAAAATGTGCCCTTGGTTGCCCAGTAATAGATGGTAAAATACCATGAAATCATACCAAAGTCTTGTATGTGAAAGGGCACAACAATACCAAAACATGTTATTCCAAAGGTAAAATAATACCACAAAATAAAATCATTTCAATACCAAGTTGAGGTCTTCTGGATTTTTGAACATTGCTTGAATACCAAAACTTGGTATTGCCATGGTTTTAATTTTAGGTATTCCCGCGCCCTTGGAAAATCATATTTTGGTATTCCTGTGGTCTTCCACAAACATGATTTTGGTATGATTTCATGGTATTTTACCATCTATTACTGGGCAACCAAGAGCACATTTTGGTCGCTGGTATTTGCACAAGTAACACCAAAATTTGGTATTTTCTTACCATTTTTAGTGCAGCAGTTGCAGTTAGTGAAAAAAACGGAAATGATCCATATGCAACAGCCAAATCTACTCACCTGATGATTCCATGTTGTTCTTAGTGATATTCTTCACCACACCGAATGCATTTGTCATTGATGAACGGCCTGTGCTTGAAGTTCTTGAAGCTTCTGAAAAATAACAAGATTGAGAAATAAGTATTATTAAAATGAAACCGGATTGAAATTCACCAAAATTCAATGATCTGTTGATTGACTCGTTTTTCAAAATATTTGGTTATCCCGACTTAAAGAAATTTCAACGTTTTTGAAAAAAATATTAGTGAGTATATCACAAAAAAAATTAAATCAGCTTTAACATTTTTATGTTTCAAGTCATTGTAGCGCAAAATTAATTATCTCGCCAAAATTTTTAAAAAAAATTCCATAGTTTCAGAGAAAATTGATGAAACACTTTAATACCAAAATAATACCAAAATGTGGCATCCTGACTTAGAAAATTTTCCACAATTTCAAGTCATTTCTGTAGGGGGTATATCAAAAATGTTTAAAATCAAGTTTGAAATTTCCGGTTTTCAATGAAAGCATTCGCTTTGAGACATCATTTTAGCGCAAAATTAATTATTTTATCAAAAATGGTCAAAATTTTCCCATAGTTTCAGAGGAATTTGATGAAATACTGTAATACCAAAAAAATACCAAAATGTGGTGTTCAACCATTGACAAATTCTGTCATTTTGCAATATCAAAACAATACCTTAAATTTGTATGATACCACATATTGCTCTTGCATAATCCTTAAGACAAATTTTAAAGGGTCCAGGAATACCAAAATTTGATATTGATACCAGAGAAAGGTATTATTACGCATTTCCCTTGTTATTTACCCATGCTCAGGTTGTAGGAAAACATGTATGGAAAACTTATGATGAAAAATAGCTTTTTTTGACAAGGGAAATAAAACGGACAAAAATTCATCCCAAACAAAACATTTAAGAAAACTTAATCACTCTTGAAAGATAAGGTTAAGAAAGTAAATGTTTTACTTTAAATATATAACTTGATAACACAAAAGACAATGCACAACAATATTTTTTCAGATGTTGTTTTTTGGATTTGTTAAAGATGATTTTTTTTTGCTGTGGCGCATGATTTATTTTCACAATGATGTGCTCACGCTCGAAAAATAATTGTCTTAATGTTTTGATGTAATTAGGAATTTGCTATTGAAAAGCACTACAACATTTTTGATAAAGTGATTCGGTTTCAGGATATAGTCAGTTTACCCGAGCATGGGTAAATAACAAGGGAAATGCGTAATAATACCTTTCTCTGGTATCAATACCAAATTTTGGTATTCCTGGACCCTTAAAAATTTGTCTTAAGGATTATGCAAGAGCAAAATGTGGTATCATACCAATTTAAGGTATTGTTTTGATATTGCAAAATTGCAGAATTTGTCAATGGTCGAACACCACATTTTGGTATTATTTTGGTATTAAAGTGTTTTACCAAATTCCTCTGAAACTATGGGAAAATTTTGACCAATTTTGACAAAATAATTAATTTTGCGCTAAAATGATTTCTCAAAGCGAATGCTTTCATTGAAAACCGGAAATTTCAAACTTTATTTTAAACATTTTTGATATACCCCCTACAGAAATGACTTAAAATTGTGGAAAATTTTCTAAGTCAGGATGGCACATTTTGGTATTATTTTGGTATTAAAGTGTTTTACCAAATTCCTCTGAAACTATGGGAAAATTTTGACCAATTTTGACAAAATAATTAATTTTGCGCTAAAATGAAGACCACAGGAATACCTAAAAATTAAACCATGGCAATACCAAGTTTTGGTATTCAAGCAATGTTCAAAAATCCAGAAGACCTCAACTTGGTATTGAAATGATTTTATTTTGTGGTATTATTTTACCTTTGGAATAACATGGTATGGTATTGTTGTGCCCTTTCACATACAAGCTTTTGGTATGATTTCATGGTATTTTACCATCTATTACTGGGCAACCAAGGGCACATTTTGGTCGCTGTTATTTGCCCAAGTAATACCAAAATTTGGTATTCCCGTGTTATTTACCCCTGCTCGGGTAAGGTTAATTATTAATTTATTATCGATATTTTTCAAGCCCTTGTAACATTTTTAAACTTTCAGGTTTTATCAGGGTTCTGAAAACCTTCATGCAGCCTAAACAGGCTTTTATGGCCTACTTAAAACCTAAAATGCTACTAGGGAGCTTTGGTCAATTAACGTATATTTTTATGCTGATGGCTGGAATTTTCAGTGAAATCAATAAGAAACGCCAGAACCAACTCAGTTAAAATAAAATTCGTAAAAAATATTTTTTCCAAGATATTCCATCGATTTTTAGTTACAAATTTTCAGTACATTCACTTCGCGAAGCAACACTTCGAAGAACGCATTCCGCCTGTGGGAGGGCACAATAATTATTTAATCAAACAGATTTATATTTATTGATCGAATGAAAATGTGACTGTGTGTGTTTTATTTGGCAAGCAATTTTAATGCTCGTCCGCATGTCCAACATACGCGTCCGGATTTTGACCCAAGTTTATGCATGCTGCTGGCCACTGTCACCGCGAGGGGGGTGAGTGGGGTAAAGTTGGTTTTAGTTCTCAAAATTTCTATAAAATCATGTTTCTTGAAGGTCAGACATTTCATTTTCAATTTGACCGATATTTCATGTTTTCACAGTGATATGTCAAAATGGACACTCTAACCCAACATTCCCCACCACTTCCCGCTCCCCTTCATTTAACAGTCTGCAGTCTGATTGATGCATTACAATAATTATTTGCAATTCCGAAGGCCTCGCTGAGTCAATAGTAGTCTCGCGAGAAAGGGGGGGGGGAAGTTGTATTGGCAATCGCCTCCCTCCTCCTGATCAACCCGGAAGGGTGGCCACCCTTCATCGTCACCCACCTCTCGGGTGTACAACACACCCCAACATGGCCATCCCGATTGTGGGTGACTCTGTGTGTGTGTGCGCTACGTGAGTATTTGTGTCCAGCTGATGATTGTTATGGACTGAAATTGGTTTAAATCCATTTTCATGCTCGACGAGGTGATCTGTAATTGAGATGTGCAGAAGGTGGTGGAGGTGGTGTTGGTGTGCGTGAGGTTTCAAAGGGGACATAGGGGGAAGGAGGGGAGGTCGGGGTGAAGCATCGAGATTGAAGTTGATGCAGATTTACTGATGGATTTTATTGCTCTTAGTCGGGTGGATAACTCACTCACTCATTCACTGACTGACTGCAGCTTGATGGTCGTTTGGATCGAAGTTTCTGGTTTTACGTCAATGTAAATTGCATTCACAGTCCGGATCGATCGATTGGCCCCTCGTTGGGCTGGTGAGCGCAGAAAGCAACGGGGATGGTCAGGGCAAGTAGTGTTAGCTCGAGTAAACTAAGAATCAATCAATCAAAATCGAAGCAGATGATGGATTGGCAGCAGCGCGAACGGGAGCAGCGAGTATAAATAGGTTGTTGTGCGAGGTTTTTCAAACCAGCTTGGATGGAGAGCTTGGTGGATTTCACAGCCCCCGGGATTGAGGGCAATTCACGGGACATTTTATAGTGACGGGAATTGATTACTGTCAGCTGTGTGGACGAATGATTTGCTTTTGAAGCAGTTATATTTATATGAAATGTCTATAAAAATATTAACTTCATCGAATGCATTATGATTTCAGTTAGCTTGCATGAGTTTTTTTGTTTTTTTTTTTTTTGTTTGTAAAAGCAGTCATTCATTCAAAATAGGTACTGTTATTTTATTACTAACAATTACTATTACAATTAATTTAAAAGGTCACTATGAATCAAGATAATTTTGATAACAAAATAAAATAAACAAAAAACTGCCAAAAATTTCACCACACAGAAAAAAAAGTTGAATTTTGGATTGGATTTTTGTCATTTTCTGGGGTAAAATTAATCATTTTTTTGTGACACAAAATCTGTCACCATTTCCTGATGAATATTACCATCATTTTTTTTTCTGTGCACTTCATCAAATTTAGTTAACTATAATTATGAAAACATTTATAAATAGGATTATTTTAATACTCTCAAAGTGTCATGTTTTTCTCGATGAAAATTAGTTTGAATTAGAAAACGGAGTGCAATAAAAAAATTACATTTAAAAAATTTTACCGCATTACACAAAGAATAGTTTTCAGTGATATTAAAAAATATTATGATATTTTTAAGAAGAACATTTTGTTTAATTAAATTTGGATTTTGTTTGATTTACATCACAAAATTGGTTTTGTTGGAAACAAAAATTGTTAGTTTTACGAAAAAACGGAATTTTGATCAATTTTACGTCTTTTCCCGAGCAGACGGAAATATCTTGGGAATAACATGTTTTGATATTTGAAAATACTAGGCTAATAACATTTTATGTTATTTATAACAAGATTTGTTATTCATTGAATTGATTTTTTTGTTATTGGATTGTTATTGTAGTAACAGACTAATAACACTTTTAGTTATTCTTCGAACAAATCTTTGTTATTATTTTTTGTTATTTTAAAAACTAATCCGATCATCCCAATAACAGTTGGAAGTATTCTTCCATAACAAAAAATGTTATTCCAAAGTTGTTTTGGCTTTCAACCAATATCAGACCAATAACAAATTTTGTTATGATAACATAAACTGTTATTAAACCCTTATGCAAAAATGGATTTTTCATGAAGATTCCATAACACTTTCTGTTATTTTAACAGTATTTGTTATTGAAATGGCATGAATTTTGTTATTACCGTCTGCCCGGGTTTATTTGTTTAATCTAAAATTGATACACATTTATTTAAAAGTTAAACTGACATGAAATGAAACATTGAAAGTAACCTAAATATTAGTAATATTTGACGTAATCAAATCAATTTGCTAAAATTTCATGATTTTCTGAAATTTGTAAGAAACACTTTGACTTACATTTTCAGCGAAAATATTTTTGTAAAGCACTATTGAAAAAAAACAGGCTACACAGGCCCACCCCAGAACATGTTATAAAAATCTAAACCTTGAGACTAATCTTACCGTGAATAATATTTGAAAAATGAATTGAAATCTTATCATTATCATTCCGGTTTACAGTATTCATGAATTGGTTTATGGTGATTTTATGATTTTCATTGCTGAAATAATAATTGAACATCTCATTAATAGAAAATGAGACAAAACTTTTTTTTCACGCTTTTTGCGATTTAGAACTTTCTTCAAAGTTTATTTTGGACCGTTTTTAATGCCAAATTGAACAGCCGAATTATGCACCACCTCCAATTCGTACGAAACTTTTTTGGGTTAATATGTTGCCGTAAAAAATCAACTTTTGAGTAATCATTCCATATCTTAATGGTTTCATTTGTAAAAAGAAACTTGTCCAAATTTATTAGTTTTTTTTTTCAAGCATATAATGCATTTCTGATTTTTTTCATTTAAAAGCAAAAATCAATCGATAAATCGATATTTTGCGAAAAATGTATACGATGGAGCTGTCAAGCAAAAACTTTCCGTCAAAAAAGGCTGCGATTAAAATTTTTCAAACAAATTTTTAAATTTAATTTGAACTTTTTGTTCTTTACAAATCTCAATTGAAGGATCCAATTTGGCAAAATCGCTCTATTTTCCATAATTCCTATTAAGATATCTATTTTGTTTTAAATTAAATTAATGAGGACCTTTTGAAAAGTTAAACTTGATTTCAAAATATACCTAGTATAACTTATAAAACAAATCGGAAAGTTCAGAAAATTTTACAAATGTTTTTTTGTTTACATTGAAAATTGTATCATTAATTGCTAGGATATTTGGATTAGAAAATGGAATGCTGTTTTAGTAAAATTTGAAAAACATTTAATTTTTATTTATCAGCTTGCTATATCTAAGCAACCAGAGGGCCATCAATGTTTTTTTGTTTGACAAATTTATAGGAAATTTTCGGAACTTTTCGAAAAAAAATACAATCGAAATTTAATAAAAACTTTTTCAAAAATCGGAAAACTTTTATTTATTTTAATCAAACTATACTGCCCCTGATCGCATAAATGTCCCATATGCATTTCCATTGTTTTTGAGTTATTGATGCAGTTTGGTTCAAAATCGTGCGCTCTTTCGAAAGAGCCTATAACATCCAGTACTTTGTTCTAGGAATCAGGAGGAAATCCAGGTTTTTCATGAAAAACTAACACGTAGCCTTATGTATGGGACAAACTTCAAATGCGTTTTTCTCAGCATGCTGTTTTTGCATATGGGACATTTATGCGAACATGGGCAGTATAGCAGCTTTATTTAAAAAATTACAAAACATATAATTACAAGAAAGTGGCCGAATTCGTTCTGAAAAATATGCCGTGAATGATTTCACAGCAAAAATGCATTTTGGAAAATTCAAAAAAAAAAAAAAATACTACTTAATAACTAAGTTTGATAATATTTAATTTGAATCTGAAAAAAAAACTTTTTCAATTCATAAAAAACGTATTGCTTTATGAAAAATCAAATCAAACCATCCACATTAACGACCCCCGGGTCTTTTGTGGTCTCTATTGCAAGTTTCTGCTCGAACCTAGGAGTCCGAAGGCTTGAATGGGGAGAGCACCCAAACCTTTTTTTACTCCAAGGAACCTTCCACCCCAGTGTTTGAACTGACGACCTTTGGTTTGCGAGTCCAACCGCCGCCAGCGATTCCACCGGAGTAGGCTTGGTTTGGTGTGTTGTTTGTACTTATGGCATGGAGACGACTCCTACACCTGGAATGACTTAACGGCTTAACAACCAAGGCCGGGACCGACATTTTACTTCCTCATCCGATGGAAGGTTGGAGCAGATGGGAATCGAACCCAGAATCATCCGCTTACAAAGCGGACAGCGTAACCATTCGGCCACGCACTGCCACGTATTGCTTTATATGGTGTTCAAGTCAGCCCTTGATCAATTTTGAAGAAAATTGATAATTAGTCTCAAATGCTCTGTATCTCATTCAATTTAACGAATTTCTGCACCAAAATGAATCAGCATGTGCCGGTTGATTCCTTCTTAAAGCCACTGAAGAAATTTTTGGTCTAAATCAAATGTGTTTCAAAATTTATATAATTTTAAGGTACAATCATTGACGTCCTAGTTGGCAATCATTGATCGATGACGATTTTCATTTCTTCACAAGGGATGGGATAATCGGTACCAAAAAGTATCAACACATATAGGGTACTATTCTTAACAAGTTGTAGAAGAAATTTAGTCAAAATATTAATAGCGACGCAAAATTTGATCGAAAAATCTTGGCAATGATGGAAGTCTTCACGTTTAAATAAGCAGATAATATAATAAGGGGAAACCACCCACAACAAATATCTGCAAAATTATCCGAAATTTCAATCGTCTTGGACAAACACCGGTCACACCATCACTCCCATTCACAGTTTCCGATTCATCTTTCCCTTGGAATCAGTCACCCCAGCAGCAGACGGCATTGGCTTCCCGGTGCGGGGCGAACGACGAGCGAACCCTTATCAATCAAACAAATCATCACACTTTTGACATTTTAATGCGCTCGCTAGTCAACCTTTTTTTTGCATTCATTCGTCCTCGTTCGTCAGTCAGACGCTTCCTGCTCCAGACATCCAGACTGCCTTTGGTGCGAAATTGGAGCGAATTGCAAGGGGTTGCCAGCCCGGTCAGGTGTGCAAATGTCACCCTCGCGATGGCAACCCTGTGGGAGAGGAGGTTTGCAAATGACGCGCGAAGAAATCACCGATGACGGATTGATTTCCCCTTCAGTCACACCGATACGACGACCAGACGAAGCGTTGCCGATCGAGATCTGTGCTGCCAGACAGACGGACGGGAAGTTCGAGGGTAGCTCATTTTACATACGCCATTAATTATTGAAGACAAACAACATTACACGCGGATGACATGCCGGCTTGGTGCGTTTGAGTTTTAGAATTGTGACCAACAAGCGGAAATTGGGCGCACTAGTCTGGGTGAGAATTCGTAGGTTATGGGAGATGTTATGGTCTGCTGAGATGCGAGCGAAAGTCTCAGGGAGTCACTCAGCTGTGAGTGATAGTCAACAGTGAGTGACTGTAATCAGAGAGCGACAGTCAACAGGGAGAGGCAATTAACACTGTTGAAGCAAGTGACAATGTTGAGCGACAATCAATAGTGAGAGACAGTCAACCGGAACAGACAACAGGAAACGACAACCAAGGTAACTGACAATCGACAGTGAACGATAGTCAACAGAGAGTTACTGCATACACCCTTACCAAAAATCATGATTTTTTGACTTCCAAATCCCACTTTTCATACGAATTTTTTAGTTCAAATATAACCATTTTTATGGTTGTAGTACCTGAACTCAAAAAATCGTATGAAAAGTGGGATTTGGAACTCAAAAAATCATGATGTTTGGTAAAGGTGTAGATAACGAAGAGTGACAGTCAACAAAAAAAGACCATCAACAAGGAGTGCTAATCAACAACGAGAGAAAATCAGCAGTGAGTGACTATCACCAAAAAGCGAAAGTCAACAATGTATAACGATCAACTGTGAGTGACTGTAAACAGAGAGTAACATTTAACAGAGAGCAAGAATAAACAGAAAGGGATAAATAACAATGAGAGACAGCAAGCAGAGAGCGATAATCAAAAGAGAGCATCAGCCAGCTCCCAACAGTCAACATTGAGCAAAAGTCAACAGTGAGTGATTGTCAATAGAGAGTAACAGTCAACAGAGAGTGACAGTCAACAGAGAGAGCAAAACAAAACGATCAACTGTGAGTGACTGTAAAAAGAGCGTTAGTCAAGAGAGAGCAACAGTCACCTGAGAGAGACAGCTAATATTGAGCGACACTGAGTGACTGTCAATAAAAAGCAACTGTCAACAGAGGGCAACAGTCAACAGAGGGCAACGGAC
>NW_026292899.1:0-31460 GCF_016801865.2 Culex pipiens pallens | reverse complement strand
TCAAAATGTCAAAATGTCAAAATGTCAAAATGTCAAAATGTTAAAATGGCAAAATGGCAAAATGTCAAAATGGCAAAATGTCAAAATGGCAAAATGGCAAAATGTCAAAATTGCAAAATGTCAAAATGTCAAAATGTCAGATTGTCAAAATGTCAAAAGAAGTGGCAAAATGGCAAAATGTCAAATTGTCAAAATGGCAAAATGTCAAAATGGCAAAATGTCAAAATGTCAAAAGAAGTGGGAAATGCTTCCATGCACGGACAGGTGAGAAATCACGCACAATCTACGAGAGGGAAACCCGCAAGAAATATTCGAGCTTTTTCAACCACTTTTACACCAACACATGTATACTTTGTTTTCTTGAATTTGTGAACTCACTCATCTTATAGTTTGTTGATGTATTAGTGCGAGTAGCTTGCTTTTGCGCCTGTATGAGTGAGATGTGCCCATGCCCAAAAATGGTTCCCTTCGAGAAATAATAAGAACAAGACGCGTTTCCACACAGCATTATTTATTTCCAAATTATTTTCTTTTCCTGTGTTGGGCATCCTTCAGGGCGGAACATTCAAGAATTTAGAACTTTCGCGGCGCCATCCATGGCTCGGCAACGAGGCTCGAGCTCTCGCACTCCCGAGTTGATTGATGAACCTGAAAAAAACAGAAACAAATTTGTTTAAAAATTTGTTACTCAACACTTTTGTAGCAACCAGCAGCAACTATTCGTACCTGTTTCGAAGAAACAAAATGATTTCACGGCGGAGAACATTGAGGGCCGGTTCCAGTTGATTCAGTCCACTAGGAGATGGCTAACTTGTAAAATCTCAGCCAAATTAGCCTTCCGCAGGGCCAGCGGGAAGAGCAGCAAGCTTTTTTTTCACATGTTCACCAAATTTTCTGCGTTTACTTGCAAATTAACTGATTATAAATGAAAAAGTAGCAGCAGAAACAGAGCGACTTGTTTGAAGCGTGAAAATTTCAAACACAATGAAACGTCAGTTCAAGCTGTCAACCGTCCAGCAAGACGAGCACCAAAGTTCTTCGAATATATAAGGTGTGTCTGATTTGTCACAATAAATGGGTAGTAAAGTTACCTAATATCGAAACAATTTGGCAATGCAGAAATGTAATTACATTTGAAAAATGCTGAAATAATTACGCAAATTTTTAACTACTCAGGAACACGAAAACAAATTACGATTTCTGTAATAACGTTTTCAAGTCAAACAGAAATTCGTCATACCTTTTGATTCCTAAATTTTTGGTCGAGTATTACTGTTCTTTCAGCATTGTATTAGATGGATAAGTATTGTAATATGATGCCTAAAGTATATTGTAATGATTTTTAATAAAATGTGACAACTTTCAAAATTACCAAAAGATATCTGTGGTAGGTTTAGTAATTATCTTGACATTATTATTTTTGTAACTTCAAACTTTAAAATGCTCGAGATTGTTCATCTACACGTCCTTAAAGTGCCCCATACTTAAAATAAATGAAATTTTGTTTCATTTTCGAGAAAAACGAAAATTAGTGTAAGAGGTCACGGTGGCTCTTACGGCTTTTTGAAAACTTACCCGAGAAATTGACAAATTGTCGAACAGTCAAAATGTCAAAATGTCAAAATGTCAAAATGTCAAATGTCAAAATGTCAAAATGTCAAAATGTCAAAATGTCAAAATGTCAAAATGTCAAAATGTCAAAATGTCAAAATGTCAAAATGTCAAAATGTCAAAATGCACGGACAGGTGAGAAATCACGCACAATCTACGAGAGGGAAACCCGCAAGAAATATTCGAGCTTTTTCAACCACTTTTACACCAACACATGTATACTTTGTTTTCTTGTATTAGTGAACTCATTCATCTTATAGTTTGTTGATGTATTAGTGCGAGTAGCTTGCTTTTGCGCCTGTATGAGTGAGATGTGCCCATGCCCAAAAATGGTTCCCTTCGAGAAATAATAAGAACAAGACGCGTTTCCACACAGCATTATTTATTTCCAAATTATTTTCTTTTCCTGTGTTGGGCATCCTTCAGGGCGGAACATTCAAGAATTGAGAACTTTCGCGGCGCCATCCATGGCTCGGCAACGAGGCTCGAGCTCTCGCACTCCCGAGTTGATTGATGAACCTGAAAAAACAGAAACAAATTTGTTTAAAAATTTGTTACTCAACACTTTTGTAGCAACCAGCAGCAACTATTCGTACCTGTTTCGAAGAAACAAAATGATTTCACGGCGGAGAACATTGAGGGCCGGTTCCAGTTGATTCAGTCCACTAGGAGATGGCTAACTTGTAAAATCTCAGCCAAATTAGCCTTCCGCAGGGCCAGCGGGAAGAGCAGCAAGCTTTTTTCACATTTTCACCAAATTTTCTGCGTTTATTGGCAAATTAACTGATTATAAATGAAAAAGTAGCAGCAGAAACAGAGCGACTTGTTTGAAGCGTGAAAATTTCAAACACAATGAAACGTCAGTTCAAGCTGTCAACCGTCCAGCAAGACGAGCACCAAAGTTCTTCGAATATATAAGGTGTGTCTGATTTGTCACAATAAATGGGTAGTAAAGTTACCTAATATCGAAACAATTTGGCAATGCAGAAATGTAATTACATTTGAAAAATGCTGAAATAATTACGCAAATTTTTAACTACTCAGGAACACGAAAACAAATTACGATTTCTGTAATAACGTTTTCAAGTCAAACAGAAATTCGTCATACCTTTTGATTCCTAAATTTTTGGTCGAGTATTACTGTTCTTTCAGCATTGTATTAGATGGATAAGTATTGTAATATGATGCCTAAAGTATATTGTAATGATTTTTAATAAAATGTGACAACTTTCAAAATTACCAAAAGATATCTGTGGTAGGTTTAGTAATTATCTTGACATTATTATTTTTGTAACTTCAAACTTTAAAATGCTCGAGATTGTTCATCTACACGTCCTTAAAGTGCCCCATACTTAAAATAAATGAAATTTTGTTTCATTTTCGAGAAAAACGAAAATTAGTGTAAGAGGTCACGGTGGCTCTTACGGCTTTTTGAAAACTTACCCGAGAAATTGACAAATTGTCGAACAGTCAAAATGTCAAAATGTCAAAATGTCAAAATGTCAAAATGTCAAAATGTCAAAATGTCAAAATGTCAAAATGTCAAAATGTCAAAATGTCAAAATGTCAAAATGTCAAAATGTCAAAATGTCAAAATGTCAAAATGTCAAAATGTCAAAATGTCAAAATGTCAAAATGTCAAAATGTCAAAATGTCAAAATGTCAAAATGTCAAAATGTCAAAATGTCAAAATGTCAAAATGTCAAAATGTCAAAATTTCAAAATTTCAAAATGTCAAAATGTCAAAAGAAGTGGGAAATGCTTCCATGCACGGACAGGAGAGAAATCACGCACAATCTACTAGAGGGAAACCCGCAAGAAATATTCGAGCTTTTTCAACCACTTTTACACCAACACATGTATACTTTGTTTTCTTGTATTAGTGAACTCATTCATCTTATAGTTTGTTGATGTATTAGTGCGAGTAGCTTGCTTTTGCGCCTGTATGAGTGAGATGTGCCCATGCCCAAAAATGGTTCCCTTCGAGATATAATAAGAACAAGACGCGTTTCCACACAGCATTATTTATTTCCAAATTATTTTCTTTTCCTGTGTTGGGCATCCTTCAGGGCGGAACATTCAAGAATTGAGAACTTTCGCGGCGCCATCCATGGCTCGGCAACGAGGCTCGAGCTCTCGCACTCCCGAGTTGATTGATGAACCTGAAAAGAACAGAAACAAATTTGTTTAAAAATTTGTTACTCAACACTTTTGTAGCAACCAGCAGCAACTATTCGTACCTGTTTCGAAGAAACAAAATGATTTCACGGCGGAGAACATTGAGGGCCGGTTCCAGTTGATTCAGTCCACTAGGAGATGGCTAACTTGTAAAATCTCAGCCAAATTAGCCTTCCGCAGGGCCAGCGGGAAGAGCAGCAAGCTTTTTTCACATTTTCGCCAAATTTTCTGCGTTTATTGGCAAATTAACTGATTATAAATGAAAAAGTAGCAGCAGAAACAGAGCGACTTGTTTGAAGCGTGAAAATTTCAAACACAATGAAACGTCAGTTCAAGCTGTCAACCGTCCAGCAAGACGAGCACCAACCCAGTCAAATCAATCCGAATTCTGAAACGGAATCTAATTAGAATCGTATACAAATTCCGTTTCAAACGCAACACGGAATTTGTATACGATTCTAATTAGATTCCGTTTCAGAATTCGGATTGATTTGACTGGGAAAGTTCTTCGAATATATAAGGTGTGTCTGATTTGTCACAATAAATGGGTAGTAAAGTTACCTAATATCGAAACAATTTGGCAATGCAGAAATGTAATTACATTTGAAAAATGCTGAAATAATTACGCAAATTTTTAACTAATCAGGAACACGAAAACAAATTACGATTTCTGTAATAACGTTTTCAAGTCAAACACAAATTCGTCATACCTTTTGATTCCTAAATTTTTGGTCGAGTATTACTGTTCTTTCACCATTTTATTAGATGGATAAGTATTGTAATATGATGCCTAAAGTATATTGTAATGATTTTTAATAAAATGTGACAACTTTCAAAATTACCAAAAGATATCTGTGGTAGGTTTAGTAATTATCTTGACATTATTATTTTTGTAACTTCAAACTTTAAAATGCTCGAGATTGTTCATCTACACGTCCTTAAAGTGCCCCATACTTAAAATAAATGAAATTTTGTTTCATTTTCGAGAAAAACGAAAATTAGTGTAAGAGGTCACGGTGGCTCTTACGGCTTTTTGAAAACTCACCCGAGAAATTGACAAATTGTCAAAATGTCAAAATGTCAAATTGTCAAAATGGCAAAATGTCAAAATGTCAAAATGCACGGACAGGTGAGAAATCACGCACAATCTACGAGAGGGAAACCCGCAAGAAATTTTCGAGCTTTTTCAACCACTTTTACACCAACACATGTATACTTTGTTTTCTTGTATTAGTGAACTCATTCATCTTATAGTTTGTTGATGTATTAGTGCGAGTAGCTTGCTTTTGCGCCTGTATGAGTGAGATGTGCCCATGCCCAAAAATGGTTCCCTTCGAGAAATAATAAGAACAAGACGCGTTTCCACACAGCATTATTTATTTCCAAATTATTTTCTTTTCCTGTGTTGGGCATCCTTCAGGGCGGAACATTCAAGAATTGAGAACTTTCGCGGCGCCATCCATGGCTCGGCAACGAGGCTCGAGCTCTCGCACTCCCGAGTTGATTGATGAACCTGAAAAGAACAGAAACAAATTTGTTTAAAAATTTGTTACTCAACACTTTTGTAGCAACCAGCAGCAACTATTCGTACCTGTTTCAAAGAAACAAAATGATTTCACGGCGGAGAACATTGAGGGCCGGTTCCAGTTGATTCAGTCCACTAGGAGATGGCTACACTAAAACCCCGGTTTACGCTCAGGCGTTACGCTTTGTATTTCGTCGATTTCTCTGGAACGACGCAATATTTTTGCAATCTTTTTAAAGCGATTTATAGGTCTTGTGCAGATCTACAAATTGCTTTCAAAAGAATGTAAAAACATTACACTGTTTTCGAGAAATTAACCAAACAAAAAGCGTAACGCCTGCGCGTAAACGGGGGTTTTAGTGTAACTTGTAAAATCTCAGCCAAATTAGCCTTCCGCAGGGCCAGCGGGAAGAGCAGCAAGCTTTTTTCACATTTTCACCAAATTTTCTGCGTTTATTGGCAAATTAACTGATTATAAATGAAAAAGTAGCAGCAGAAACAGAGCAACTTGTTTGAAGCGTGAAAATTTCAAACACAATGAAACGTCAGTTCAAGCTGTCAACCGTCCAGCAAGACGAGCACCAAAGTTCTTCGAATATATAAGGTGTGTCTGATTTGTCACAATCAATGGGTAGTAAAGTTACCTAATATTGAAACAATTTGGCAATGCAGAAATGTAATTACATTTGAAAAATGCTGAAATAATTACGCAAATTTTTAACTACTCAGGAACACGAAAACAAATTACGATTTCTGTAATAACGTTTTCAAGTCAAACAGAAATTCGTCATACCTTTTGATTCCTAAATTTTTGGTCGAGTATTACTGTTCTTTCAGCATTGTATTAGATGGATAAGTATTGTAATATTATGCCTAAAGTATATTGTAATGATTTTTAATAAAATGTGACAACTTTCAAAATTACCAAAAGATATCTGTGGTAGGTTTAGTAATTATCTTGACATTATTATTTTTGTAACTTCAAACTTTAAAATGCTCGAGATTGTTCATCTACACGTCCTTAAAGTGCCCCATACTTAAAATAAATGAAATTTTGTATCATTTTCGAGAAAAACGAAAATTAGTGTAAGAGGTCACGGTGGCTCTTACGGCTTTTTGAAAACTCACCCGAGAAATTGACAAATTGTCGAACAGTCAAAATGTCAAAATGTCAAAATGTCAAAATATCAAAATGTCAAAATGTCAAAATGTCAAAATGTCAAAATGTCAAAATGTCAAAATGTCAAAATGTCAAAATGTCAAAATGAGGGGCAGGACACACCTAATCAATTATTGTAACGCTAATCAACTAGCGTAATTATCTGTCAATTAGCTAATCAATTAGCGCTGAACTGACACGTCATTCCCACCCCGATTTAAACTATCTTGTCATATCGAGCAGAGTCATTTTGACAGCAGCAAACGTGTTTTGTTTCCAATGTTTTTGGAAGGATTCTAAAACCCCGATTCGGAATTTCGTGAAAATTGCTCCTTCCAGGACGACATTTATCGTTATTCTTGGGGTCCAAGCGAAAGAGGTGGACTGCGCCACCAATCCTGGTCATTATTTTCGGGGATTTATTAATTGTTTGGAGTGAGAAGTATGGTTTTGAAGCACAAATATAGGTTCAATCTTTGGTGTCCCCAGCGGAACTTCCCGGAGATCGAGCTTTTATTAGATGGTCCTGGAGTTTCTCCGCATCAGGTACCGGCGGATGATGCTTCCACCAAGTCGTTTTTATCGTTGGGGGGTCTGTATGAAGTTTTTGTTTTTGACACGGATTTCTTTAGATGCTGCCAACTCAGCCAAACTCCCTTTTTTTCGGTGGCACGATTTTGGTTCTGCTACCGCTTACTGCTATTGTGGCAGTAACGATCTAAAAACGTGGCCCAGATAGGTTGGGCTGGCCGTAAGCAGAAGGTTTGCTTTTTTCACAGACCGATAACCGGAAACAAGGAAGCAAACACGGTTCTAATAATTCAGAACATTCGAATCGAACTTCTTCCGGGGGGGAATTTTAAGGCGCTTCGAAGTTGCGGACCTTCATGGAAATTGCGAATCAACGTTAGACGAGTTAGAAGAGGAAAAGAAAAGTTTACGATGTCCAGAATGTTGTTGCCTGGGTAATATGATCACTAGTTCCATTGTGATTCCGGCAGTGCTAATTACCAAAAGATCATCATTGACGTGGGCCGGTTCTTGAGCTGTACTTTCATTCGAAAGAAATTCCCCCACCCCCATTCGTAAAAACCAAAGTTTATTTCACACGTAATCTCCAGATCAGAATGATAATCCGGCTATCCCCAATTTAACACTCGTGTTACAAATGATAGCCTTTTCGAGACATGAGATCTGCTCAACACCAACAATATTTCGTAGTCCAGGAATGTACTCTTGAACCCTTCCGAGTGCGGTCAAACCGGGCAAACTTCCAGGTACATGCTCGTGTTGTTCCCCTAGTTCCAACTGCAAATGTTCACGCTGCCGTCCTCCGAATCGCTCCAACACTTCCTGAACGCCCTTGGTCGGATGCGCCAACATGGGCTTCAACGGTGTTCCCGGCATCATCGAACACTTGTCCACCAGGTGAACCACCCCGTCCTCCAGCAGCAACTGTACAATCTGGTTGACGGACTCCGTCTTCAGCACCAACGCAATGTCCTCCACCTTCGCCTTCGAAAGCTTTCTCACACTTGCTCAATGCGTTCGCCACCGGTTCATTAAAACCGTCATGGTTCGGCGGCGTCATCGCACAAGCTTGCACCAACGCTTACAGCAGCGACTGCTCCACCAAACTAAACCGTGCCGACCCGCCCAAACATCGACTGAATCTTGTCCATCATCCGTCCCCGTCATCTTGTTAATCTTCCTCAACTTCCCAAACACGTCGTTGACTGCGTGCGGAGCCGGCCGGAACATCATCCGATAGCTACTCTTGCTCTGCTCCGCCACCAGGCCCAAATCCCTCGTCGTCTGTGCGTCCATCAAAATTTGCGCCAAACTTCGGCCCGTGCTCTGCCTAATCGCATCATCAACGAGTACTCCCCGTCATGTCCAACTCGACGCCCGCGTACGCCGGCGCCAAGCAAGCCGGTTCAAGCTTAAGTACACACTCGCCAGCAGATCGTCCGGACTCAGAATCAGAATCACCGACCAGAAGTAGTTGGCCAGAATCTCGATCATCCGCAGCCGCTCGATGATCTGTAACGTCCGCGCCAAGCACGTCACCGTTTCGCCCTTTCGCCAGAACTTTCTCCCGTATTGTACTCCGTCCCGTAGTTCTTGGAGGCGGCCAGACTCGCCGCAACCGCCTTCTCTTTGCGCTCGTGGAGAAACTCATCATGTTGTTTTTATTGTTCACCTCCTTTTCGGCGATTCCGACGGTTCGCGCTTCACTTCCGGTTGCTCCTTCTTTACAACGGTAAAAGTCTTCTTTTCAGCCGACTTGAACGATCCATGGACTCTGTCTGGATCTGGACTTTCTATACATTTTTCTCCTCCTCCTGGAATGCTGTCGCTCGGGGATTTCTTGACCGATGAGGGGCTGTGAAAAATAGTCGTTTTAGCCAGCTCCATAACAGTGAATCGGTTATAATCTACCTACCTGGCCTTCCCGACGTTTCCTCCTCACTGAACGACACAATTCGCCTTCACTTCGTCGACTTACGTCCCGGCCGCCGGCTCTTCGGTGGAGGAAGCCTCCAGTTTGGGTTTCTTGCCGGCGCTGCAGACCACGGACGTGACGAAAAAACAAAAACAAACGACCTTCCACAATGAACAGCTGCTTGTTCTGCTGCTGTCGGATGACACCGTGTTGGAGCTGGTTTTACATCCGGCGAACGGAAATGACTTCGTCATTTGCAGTGGCACCAGCAGCAACCGGGTCCCGACGGAATTTTTGTGGCTTAAGAATTCTGCGCAAAAAAATTGTTTTTGTTTTGTGTTTTTGACATTTCTTCATCAGACCAAGATAATGATAGAAGGTGGGAACTGAGGGGCGCGACAATAGTAAGAAATTAAATAAATTAATTAATTAACTGCCAAAATTAATTAATTAACGAGGAATTTATTTTGTTTACGATCAAAACATCGCCACCTCTTTTTACATCACATTGGTACGACCGTTTGACATCGCGCGTGTTTGTTTTTGTTGTTTTGGGTGGAACTGCCGCAAACAAAAAGTTGAAAAGAAGAACGGTGTCGCAGGAGATCGGAAAGTAGCGGAAAAGTAGCTGATACAGGAGATGCTGCTGGCCAGAGGATCTGTCATCGCCCAGCAACTGGAGTCTAAGATCAACAACAACCTTCACGCAAATGCGCAGGCGCACGAGAACTTGCTCGAACTCTTGCGACGAACTTAAGTGGTGGTGCTGGAGGCGGCGGAAGTGGTGCCCAGAGTCATGACGGTCACGATGTGGTTGGTGGAGAGCACCACTATCAGGCGTCGTGAGTCGGAGAGGTCGGGGTCTCGGGCATGGACCCGGCGGATCACATGGCACTGCCGGAGCGTTTATGCTCGAAACAAACCGCAAACATGTATGAGTGAGTGTTGTTAGGTAGAGTTTCGCGAGTTAAACTTTTTTTTTGTTTCTCCTTTCAGGTGGATGCCTCGAAGGCACCAGGTTACCGTGGAGCTGCCGTATCATCGCCGGTTAGCTCCAAAGCATCGTACAACTAGACGACACCACCTTCGGGAAGTTCGCATCGTAGTCTGTAGCAGCAGCAGTAGCAACAACCGCAGCAGTCTCAACTGATTGGAGGACCT
This sequence comes from Culex pipiens pallens, assembly GCF_016801865.2. Lineage (NCBI taxonomy): Eukaryota > Metazoa > Arthropoda > Insecta > Diptera > Culicidae > Culex > Culex pipiens. Next base: position 21,380 of record NW_026292899.1, on the reverse strand, counting down.
CCATTAAGTAGCAGTGGCCATAATGCATCCACAGGTGTGACAACAACAACACCAGCAGAGATCTCAGTCCGGGCTGTACCTGTCGCCAAACGAGCAAAACGTCATCATACCTCCACAGCAGTCGGGAACACCTTCGAGCGGGCTAGCCGTACAACAGCTCGTGCCTGCTCAACCCGTGACATCTTTTGGCTCCGTGATGACAACCATCACCGGTACGACCATGAAACCCGGCGGTCCAGCAACATTTGTTAGACAGTTAGAAAACAAGTTTGATTTATTTATTTAAATGGTTTACTAATCTAGCCAATCATGAACAACCAGCTGATCGTGGGAAGCATAAACACAAGCAGAAGATTCTTTATTTGATGTTTCAGACAATTGCCTGCAGCTGAATAAAAAAAAAGCACTACAAAAATTGCACAATTTTTGTTTGTGGATAAAACGCCAAAGCAACCGGCGATGTTGCCACGAAGAAATCCCTCATTCAAAGAGACCGAAGCCCATGTCGTCATCATCCTCGGATTCGAACTCTTTTCCTTCTTTTGCTTTATTCTTCTCCTTGGCGGCATTGGTCAGGGCAGCACCACCGGACGGCATCCAGGAGAGCTTCTCGCGGCGGGTAGCGATCAGTTCCACGACGGACTTGCCCTTCATCTCGTTGACCACCTTGGTGACTCGGGTTGAGTCGGTTTCGATACCGACCGAGCTCAGGACCTTCTCGATGTCGGGGTTCGACGGAACGGCGATTAGAAATATTTGCGCAACTGCGGCGAACAGGCCCAGCAGGAAGTTCAGATGAACACTGTCAAGGCCTCTATGATCGTTATAAGCTTCCGGTTTTCCGAGAATCCGAAACCTAGGGTACGTTATCCATTAGTGGACCCCTTTCCTATAGTGGACCCTCTGAAGGGTTTTTGATGAAAAATTCAATAAAAATCACAATTTCAAGCGTGTTGTTGTCTAGAAATAATTTATTTGGCATGTTCAGCATCATTTAAAACAATGTTGGCTGTTATTGACGTGTCCTTTCAGCCAAAATAAGTGTTTTGAGTTCGACATCTGAAATCAGCCATGGCCACTAGCATTTTCACAACAAAACTGCATTTATATTTTATGATTGAATTAACCATCCAATCATTTTTTTGACTGATTATTTAACTTCAGCAAGTCGAAATAATGTAAGTTTAAGGATATTTACTAAAATAAAGCGAAGAACTGCCATTTTCGAACAAAAATTAGGGGGGTCCAATATAGGACAACGAAATCCAAACTTTTCCAAAAGTGGACCCCTGTTAATTTAACCTTCAAAAATGAAGAAAACTGTGTATTCAAGCAAAAGTTTCTTTAAACATACAATAAATGCTTGTTGTTATCAACCTAAACGCATATTTTTTCAATTATGAGTATAAATAGAGCTGTTTTCATGTTAAAAGTACCAAAAATGCTGAAGCCGTAAAAAATTATAATTAATCAAAACTATAGTTAATTGTACTTAACTGAAGCATCATAATTGCAGTTTGAAATAATATTTTATAATAATAAATCAATAACAAAACATTTTTTTAAATAAATATGCGTGGTTTTATCAGCAAATGTAAACAAATCTATTATATAGTTTCGGTCAACCATTTATGTAATTAATATGGAAAAATTTGCATCAAGATTACTTTTTTTAGTTATTTTTATGTTTATAGTGGTTTTTGAAACGTTTTCTCTGATCTTTTTCGGAAATAAATGTGTTTAAATGTCTGTTAGGTTTTTTTGTTGTTTAAAGCCAAATTTGTTAACAAAACATATTTGTTTATGATGAAAAGTGAGCAAAATCCATCTTTTATTCATTATATCTATCATTAGACCTACACCATGCATCAAAACATCAAATATCGGTTAAATTTGGTATAAAAATAACAGTTTGCCTATAGTGGACCCGGGTCCACAATCGGATTATGGACCCGGGTCCACTATAGGAAAAGGGGGTCCATAACAAGGCAAAAAAACTTTTTTTTCAAATGGCTATTTTGCTGCTCAAAAACAAATAACTGATGAAACAAATAGTCAAAATTGTTCAAAAGACTTCAGATTTCATTGTTTTATACAAAGGGTTATGAAAAAGGTCTTAAAATATTGAAAATTTGTGAAAAATGTGCTTCGGCTCTACTAGGGGGTCCACTAATGGTTAAAATACCCTAGATGCGGAAATGGACGATGGACCACCTTTTGCAGCTTCTAGCAACAGAAACATTCGCGAAAACAAATTGGAAACAAAAAAACTGATCAGCATCGCCAAATTTTTTAGCAAGATCAAATAATCAACACAAACTTGACAGGAGGGTGCGCGAAGGAGACGCAAAACAAATCAATGTTTTCGACAAAGCAGGTTGGGCGCTGTCAAATGTTAGTTGACAAGAGGAATTTTATTCCTTAATACATTAAATGCCCAAATTTAATATATAAAGGCCAGTTTCGCGCCCCTCGGTGGGAACCGTTAGTTGATTAGCGTCACACTAATTGATCAACTGATAATTTCTAATCAACTAGCCGATTATTTTAGTTGATTACACTGAAAATACGCCACCCTTTTTTTCCAAGTGCCCAAACACTTGAATGATTCAATTAAGCCGCATCTTAGATCTAATTTGTTTGTGTTCCAATTTCAATCCAATCCATTATCAAATTGAAGTGTTTTGGCGATTGACTTTTTGGTATTTTTTGACACCTTATTTTCATTCGGGTGGCTCAAATTTTTCAAGTGCTCATGAATTTTCCCCACTGTGTTGAAGTATTCAAAGTGATGAGGAAAACACTTGAAATTGATCTTGTTTTGATTTGAAATGCAGCTTCGCGACAGCTTCATGAGACTTTGCTTTGTTTCCTCATTTGAAAGTTTTGGCAGTCCGGTGTGTTCCTTTTTCGCAGACCGCGTGAGTTCGCTGCCGCCATGTTCCAGTCCAGTAAATTGCCTGCCCGGTTTGTGACCGCGAAGATGAACATCTCCACAAGGCTGCGTCCTCGGGCTCGGGCTCCGTATGGCCAACGGAAGGGCTTGGTCTCCCGGATACCCGGATAGAAGCCAACTTTTGTGATAAAGTTCCTTTCCGGACTCATTTGGTGAGTGGGGAGAGAATTTTTTTTGTGGGGTTTAGTTTTGATTTTTGAATTTATTTTGTATGATTCACAGGAAGGATGCGAAAAAGCTGCAGATGCCGTACCAGGAAGCGGTGCCAGTGAGAAGCAAGATTCGGATGCAGGGGCCAAGCTATGCGTCATTCGGATGGTCAAGGCACAGTTTGAGTCGATGAACCACCGAGGTTCCGCCAAAGAGAATTCCACATGAACAAGAAGATTCTCCAGGGGCCTCCATCTCCGCCGGCACCGGGGCTTTACTCGCCGACGCTGAGGAACCTCCAGTGGGGGCGAACAAACCGAACCTGACCAGGAACACGATCGTGAAAGCCGGACCGGATGAAGAAAAAAAATACAAAAATTTTACACGCCAAGTTGTTCTTGAAGTTGTTAGAAAATAAAAGCAGCCAAAACATTTAATTGCGCAACGTCTTCTTTATTTAAAAAAAAATCAAAATCCATTTCTTTTACATGCAAACATGCATTGATTATAGAAAGAAAAGCTATTTAAATCCAATAAATATAATATAGTATTTCATGCGAGGGGGATGACACTCCGCGATTTCATTCAAATCGTGCCAAATCGCACCAAATTCCTTCATCTTTGCTCATCGTACCTTCATCGCGGTCGTTTTTGGCTCATCGTGCCAAATCGCGCCAGATCGCGCTCATCGCGCTCATCGTGCTCAGATCGTGCTCGAATGAAAATTTTCGTTCATGCAGTCAGAGTTGCCAGAAAATATTTGTTCTAGCAGTTTCCCATGAAATTGGGCGCACTGCTTCAATGTTTACTTTTGTTGATTCGAGCAGCCTGATGTAAATAAACTGAATTTCTAGTTTTTTCAGGACGGATTGCGGCAGTTGCGTGGAACGGAATCGTAAAAGCGCCGGAACCAACCCGGAACTATTTCGCCTGCGTTACCCTGGAGTGAAATGCTTCGATTTTTATTAATTGTTTAATTGTTTCCTTTAGTTTGGCGAGACGTACTTCAGCAGGGGAGCGATGGTGGGGACGGAGATGGTACATCGACGGCCGCGGCGCCGATTTATCGTGAAATTAGGTTGGAGGCGGAACCGGACGGAAGTTGCCGGCTATTGCGACGAGTAGCTAGTCCATCGTAGACAGTTTGCTGTGGCTGCGAGGTATGACTAACATGGCACGAGTCCTTCTTGAATTTGTCACTCCCGATCGACTCGGAAAAACCGCAACCCCCGATCCGACGAAAATGCAGCCCCTAACCGGACTACGGACATGTCAACTTCCGGCGGATCCACCCCAAAACCACTAAGCAGCCGTAAATGACGCCGCATCCAGAATGCGAATGCGGAAATGTGGAAACCAAGGAAAAAGCAGAAAAAAAATCCAACAAATTAATTTTTGCCGCAGCAGGTGGCAAACTGAGAGGTGACGTCAAAGGCCCCAACGAATCGGACAAGGACGACGTCGGCAGGTCAGACGCGGACGTCGAGGACAGTCTGAACGACGATTTGCAGACGAAAAAGATCGTTGACCAAACGAGGGCGGTCCGGAAAAGCGTGAATATGTGCCGGAGAATGTGAACAAAGGAGGCGAGTCGAATGTGGTGTGCGAGTTGTGTCTGAGTGCCGAGAGTGTGGCCAACATGATGGAAAGGTGAGCATCGAGCTGCAGGAAGCGAAGGCCAAAGCAAGGCACGGCGTCAACGGATACCAGTGCAGACAACGAGGTATTCGATCCAGTCCTGCCCGAACGCGTTCATCGCGATTGAGTTGATGGCCGGGAACAACAAAATTTGCTGCGACGCGTGTACCGAGCGGATCAACAGCAGGCCGTTTACGACCCAGGCACAAGTGTAAGGGTGGTGCTTAGTTGCCTTTAGTATTCATCCGCGCAAGCACAAAGTGTCCGATGGCGCAAGACCGTCGGTCCGTACCGCACTTATCACAAACCACTTACAGCACCAGAGCTATGACCGGCACCGGATCCGGTCGCGCTTTGCGGCGTCTGCCTTCCAGGACGCAGCCGGTGTTGCTGCTCTGCTCGTCGCGATACCGGAAGTGCCCACTGCAGGTGCGAACCAACGCGATGCCGAGCAACGCTTGCGCGAGTAGTTTTACGAAGGTGGATTTGGAAAGGGCGGATCAGCACAACGCGGAGATCTTAAAGTGGCTGCTTTTTTGGACCTTGTAGATGGCCAGCAGGATCTTTTGCTCCAGCACGATGGAGCTGTTTGAACAGAGAACGCACGTTGTAAAGGGGAAGGAGATTCGGTTGATGAAGTTTTTTCAGTGTTACTGCTGGCAGATGTTTCCGGTGATGTTTGTTTATATTTTTAATGTTTAAGGCGACAGAGGCGAAAAAAAGAGCCGTGTTCGGTTAAGGTGAGGCCGGCATCGCGGTGAAAGAAGACCCCGAACGTTCCGGCCACTACGATGCAGTAGATGGTGGTTCCATTGAATATTCGAGCGAGCTGGAAGGCGCTTGAGTTGGCGATTAGCATGACGATGGCGAAGCAACAAGGAAAGGTGACGAATAACCAGTCGGGCGGCAGATTTGACCCAGATTTCGCGGCACTTTTCGGGGATGTCTTTGAGGTAGTAGAGAAGGTCGCAGGAGAAGCTCTGAAAGGCGGTTCCGTGTACACGGTGTTGACACTCTACGTGACCATCAGGAATTTGTTGTCCAGATCATCAAGTTGGTCAACGGCGAACGTTGCGCGGTTTTCTCCGGCGTACTGCTGGAAGTAGTTTTGGATTTAGCACCGCTTAACTGTTTCTAAAATGTATAAAACGCTTATTTAATTAAATAAATTTTATTCTAGATTTGGTAATTTTTGAGCGAAGCCTGAACCTGAACACGACTACAATTACACTTTCAAATGCTGCTTCAAGTTTTCACTGAATGCGCGGCTGCTGCTCCGAGCTGGTGTCTTTCTGAGCTGGTAACATGGCGTTTCTGGTTGTATCAGCAGTGTATCCGATTCCACTGGCTCGGCAGCGGCAATTCTTTGCCGATCACTTGTGCAAGCTCGCGTGGATTACCTCAACGACTCACTCAATCCTCTCGTAGTTGTAGATGGTTTCCCGCGAGCCGTCCACCGCCTCCGCCGAACCATCCTCTCGAGTGACTTTGCAGGTCGCAGGTGAAGCATGTCCGAGATCTGACGGTTCGAGTCGAATGTAACCAGATGGCCAGCGGCGGCCGCTGCTTGCCGAAAATTACACTGCTCAGCGTCGGCCAGTCCGTCTTCGATCGGCAACGACGACCAGCTGGTTCTGGTTGCCGGCCCTTCGCGTCTTGCGGAACGAGTTCACGCCGATTAAGTTTGATTACGCGTCAATTCCTTGTGATTTTGAAAGAATCGTTTCGAGATTTAGTAAGATTATTACAGTGTCGACTTGCTTACACTCGGGATGTCGGTGCAGCCGTTGAGAGCGTTGATGCAATCGATCTACTCGGAGTTGTAGATGGTTACCCGCGAGCCGTCCGCCGCATCCACCAAACTGCCCTCGGGGTTGAACGTCTCGAGCGACTAGTTCAAATCTGTTCAGATAGGTTAGATTTCGTCGAAGCACTCCGACAAGGTTTCGTTCTCCGAGTCGTCCTTCGTGTCGTGCGCTCCAATCTTGTGCTGAATGATATTGGACACGTGCTGGTGCACCTAGACAAACTCGCGTGGGCGTGGGCAGTATGTCCAACCGGAAGTTGTGCATGACCTCTCAAAAGATTCGCGACACATAATCAGTTCGGCGTCTGAAAAGTGTGCAAACAAGAAGAAGAGCGAGAATTTTAATTACTATAGCCAAGTGGCACCGGGCTCGCAGCGACAGGGCACGTGTGAGTCCTCAATATTGGGCAGTCCTTAACCACTGAGTGATGGCAACAACGGTCCGGACTGGTGGCCGAGCAGCTGAGCGGTGGCTTATCCGGCGTAGACCTGGGGTTCCCATGAACCTTTGCGTGATCCGCTGCAGGACATTTTGGTTCCAAAGAATGTTCAGGGCCAGCTGGTTGAGCAGGTTCTCGTGGTCAGAACTGATGCTGCTGTTTTTTTCTATCAGCCGTGGCCACTGTTACAGCTGCTCCAAGCGGTACAGCCAGATCAGTTCTGTTGCTGCTACTGGTCGTTGTCGTGGTATTGCCTCCACTTCCGTCAATCGAGCTCGAGCTGCTTCTGGCCATGCTGCTACTTTCATCGGAAACCATATTGTTGGCCGCTGGTACTGGTCTGGGACATGGAAGCTTATGCGAACACCATAACCTGGAAAGAAAGAAGGAATAGCATGGAAGGCCGGGGATCGGGTTGGATTTGGGCTCAAAGACTGCAGGTTCCGCGACGACTTCCGGCACAGGGAACTCATCTAGGGCGTGGACATGGGACTTGGGAACATGGGAACTTGGGCTGACGAATCGACAGCGACGACTTCCTCGCCTTTCATAGGGGTCATTCCGGCTTGGGTTTTTTCGGCGGCGCTCGTCGTGGCGGCAGCATCTTCGGTTGGCTTTTCAGGAAATTCTCCCAGCCGCCGTTCTTCTTGTTCATGGCGGGCTTTCGGTTGAACTTCGGGAGGACCATTTTCTCCTGGTAATCCGGAAGATTTTTTTTCCTCTCACAGCCACTTTCCCCACGTGTTTGTTTTGTTTTGTTTTGCTCTTCCACTGCTCGAATCGAATTTCAGCAAGATCTGTCATTTGGTTGCTGTCAAACTCATTCGAGCAGTGTACAGCTGACATCGCGCGATTTTTCTACATCGCGCTCACATCGCGATGAAATCGTGTCAGATCGCGCTCATTCTTGGCAATCGTGGCAGATCGCGTTCATCGAAGGTTATCGCAGTTGAATCGCGAGCTCATCTCGGGAGTGTCATGCCCCTCGATTTCATGTGACGCAACAAGTCAAATTCAAGTGTTTTGCTATTGAATTGACAGTATATTTTGGTGCCCAAAATTCAAGTGTTTAGCGATTGAAATTTGAGTGCTCTGTACAGCAGGGTCAGATCATGTGTACAACACTTCGATAAGCCGTGGGATTTTTGCTCAGTGTAGAGCATGTGTCCTGCCCCTCGTGCCAAAATGTCAAAATGTCAAAATGTCAAAAGAAGTGGGAAATGCTTCCATGCACGGACAGGTGAGAAATCACGCACAATCTACGAGAGGGAAACCCGCAAGAAATATTCGAGCTTTTTCAACCACTTTTACACCAACACATGTATACTTTGTTTTCTTGTATTAGTGAACTCATTCATCTTATAGTTTGTTGATGTATTAGTGCGAGTAGCTTGCTTTTGCGCCTGTATGAGTGAGATGTGCCCATGCCCAAAAATGGTTCCCTTCGAGAAATAATAAGAACAAGACGCGTTTCCACACAGCATTATTTATTTCCAAATTATTTTCTTTTCCTGTGTTGGGCATCCTTCAGGGCAGAACATTCAAGAATTGAGAACTTTCGCGGCGCCATCCATGGCTCGGCAACGAGGCTCGAGCTCTCGCACTCCCGAGTTGATTGATGAACCTGAAAAGAACAGAAACAAATTTGTTTAAAAATTTGTTACTCAACACTTTTGTAGCAACCAGCAGCAACTATTCGTACCTGTTTCGAAGAAACAAAATGATTTCACGGCGGAGAACATTGAGGGCCGGTTCCAGTTGATTCAGTCCACTAGGAGATGGCTAACTTGTAAAATCTCAGCCAAATTAGCTTTCCGCAGGGCCAGCGGGAAGAGCAGCAAGCTTTTTTTCACATTTCCACCAAATTTTCTGCGTTTATTGGCAAATTAACTGATTATAAATGAAAAAGTAGCAGCAGAAACAGAGCAACTTGTTTGAAGCGTGAAAATTTCAAACACATTGAAACGTCAGTTCAAGCTGTCAACCGTCCAGCAAGACGAGCACCAAAGTTCTTCGAATATATAAGGTGTGTCTGATTTGTCACAATAAATGGGTAGTAAAGTTACCTAATATCGAAACAATTTGGCAATGCAGAAATGTAATTACATTTGAAAAATGCTGAAATAATTACGCAAATTTTTAACTACTCAGGAACACGAAAACAAATTACGATTTCTGTAATAACGTTTTCAAGTCAAACACAAATTCGTCATACCTTTTGATTCCTAAATTTTTGGTCGAGTATTACTGTTCTTTCACCATTGTATTAGATGGATAAGTATTGTAATATGATGCCTAAAGTATATTGTAATGATTTTTAATAAAAATGTGACAACTTTCAAAATTACCAAAAGATATCTGTGGTAGGTTTAGTAATTATCTTGACATTATTATTTTTGTAACTTCAAACTTTAAAATGCTCGAGATTGTTCATCTACACGTCCTTAAAGTGCCCCATACTTAAAATAAATGAAATTTTGTTTCATTTTCGAGAAAAACGAAAATTAGTGTAAGAGGTCACGGTGGCTCTTACGGCTTTTTGAAAACTTACCCGAGAAATTGACAAATTGTCAAAATGTCAAAATGTCAAAATGTCATAATGTCAAAATGTCAAAATGTCAAAATGTCAAAATGTCAAAATGTCAAAATGTCAAAATGTCAAAATGTCAAAATGTCAAAATGTCAAAATGTCAAAATGTCAAAATGTCAAAATGTCAAAATGTCAAAATGTCAAAATGTCAAAATGTCAAAATGTCAAAATGTCAAAATGTCAAAATGTCAAAATGTCAAAATGTCAAAATGTCAAAATGTCAAAATGTCAAAATGTCAAAATGTCAAAATGTCAAAATGTCAAAATGTCAAAATGTCAAAATGTCAAAATGTCAAAATGTCAAAATGTCAAAATGTCAAAATGTCAAAATGTCAAAATGTCAAAATGTCAAAATGTCAAAATGTCAAAATGTCAAAATGTCAAAATGTCAAAATGTCAAAATGTCAAAATTTCAAAATGTCAAAATGTCAAAATGTCAAAATTTCAAAATGTCAAATTGGCAAAATGTCAAAATGCACGGACAGGTGAGAAATCACGCACAATCTACGAGAGGGAAACCCGCAAGAAATATTCGAGCTTTTTCAACCACTTTTACACCAACACATGCGGAGAACATTGAGGGCCGGTTCCAGTTGATTCAGTCCACTAGGAGATGGCTAACTTGTAAAATCTCAGCCAAATTAGCCTTCCGCAGGGCCAGCGGGAAGAGCAGCAAGCTTTTTTCACATTTTCACCAAATTTTCTGCGTTTATTGGCAAATTAACTGATTATAAATGAAAAAGTAGCAGCAGAAACAGAGCGACTTGTTTGAAGCGTGAAAATTTCAAACACAATGAAACGTCAGTTCAAGCTGTCAACCGTCCAGCAAGACGAGCACCAAAGTTCTTCGAATATATAAGGTGTGTCTGATTTGTCACAATAAATGGGTAGTAAAGTTACCTAATATCGAAACAATTTGGCAATGCAGAAATGTAATTACATTTGAAAAATGCTGAAATAATTACGCAAATTTTTAACTACTCAGGAACACGAAAACAAATTACGATTTCTGTAATAACGTTTTCAAGTCAAACAGAAATTCGTCATACCTTTTGATTCCTAAATTTTTGGTCGAGTATTACTGTTCTTTCACCATTGTATTAGATGGATAAGTATTGTAATATGATGCCTAAAGTATATTGTAATGATTTTTAATAAAATGTGACAACTTTCAAAATTACCAAAAGATATCTGTGGTAGGTTTAGTAATTATCTTGACATTATTATTTTTGTAACTTCAAACTTTAAAATGCTCGAGATTGTTCATCTACACGTCCTTAAAGTGCCCCATACTTAAAAAAATGAAATTTTGTTTCATTTTCGAGAAAAAACGAAAATTAGTGTAAGAGGTCACGGTGGCTCTAAAGGCTTTTTGAAAACTTACCCGAGAAATTGACAAATTGTCGAACAGTCAAAATGTCAAAATGTCAAAATGTCAAATTGTCAAAATGGCAAAATGTCAAAATGTCAAAAAGTCAAAATGCACGGACAGGTGAGAAATCACGCACAATCTACGAGAGGGAAACCCGCAAGAAATATTCGAGCTTTTTCAACCACTTTTACACCAACACATGTATACTTTGTTTTCTTGTATTAGTGAACTCATTCATCTTATAGTTTGTTGATGTATTAGTGCGAGTAGCTTGCTTTTGCGCCTGTATGAGTGAGATGTGCCCATGCCCAAAAATGGTTCCCTTCGAGAAATAATAAGAACAAGACGCGTTTCCACACAGCATTATTTATTTCCAAATTATTTTCTTTTCCTGTGTTGGGCATCCTTCAGGGCGGAACATTCAAGAATTGAGAACTTTCGCGGCGCCATCCATGGCTCGGCAACGAGGCTCGAGCTCTCGCACTCCCGAGTTGATTGATGAACCTGAAAAAAACAGAAACAAATTTGTTTAAAAATTTGTTACTCAACACTTTTGTAGCAACCAGCAGCAACTATTCGTACCTGTTTCGAAGAAACAAAATGATTTCACGGCGGAGAACATTGAGGGCCGGTTCCAGTTGATTCAGTCCACTAGGAGATGGCTAACTTGTAAAATCTCAGCCAAATTAGCCTTCCGCAGGGCCAGCGGGAAGAGCAGCAAGCTTTTTTCACATTTTCACCAAATTTTCTGCGTTTATTGGCAAATTAACTGATTATAAATGAAAAAGTAGCAGCAGAAACAGAGCGACTTGTTTGAAGCGTGAAAATTTCAAACACAATGAAACGTCAGTTCAAGCTGTCAACCGTCCAGCAAGACGAGCACCAAAGTTCTTCGAATATATAAGGTGTGTCTGATTTGTCACAATAAATGGGTAGTAAAGTTACCTAATATTGAAACAATTTGGCAATGCAGAAATGTAATTACATTTGAAAAATGCTGAAATAATTACGCAAATTTTTAACTACTCAGGAACACGAAAACAAATTACGATTTCTGTAATAACGTTTTCAAGTCAAACACAAATTCGTCATACCTTTTGATTCCTAAATTTTTGGTCGAGTATTACTGTTCTTTCAGCATTGTATTAGATGGATAAGTATTGTAATATGATGCCTAAAGTATATTGTAATGATTTTTAATAAAATGTGACAACTTTCAAAATTACCAAAAGATATCTGTGGTAGGTTTAGTAATTATCTTGACATTATTATTTTTGTAACTTCAAACTTTAAAATGCTCGAGATTGTTCATCTACACGTCCTTAAAGTGCCCCATACTTAAAATAAATGAAATTTTGTTTCATTTTCGAGAAAAACGAAAATTAGTGTAAGAGGTCACGGTGGCTCTTACGGCTTTTTGAAAACTTACCCGAGAATTTTGTCAAAATGTCAAAATGTCAAAATGTCAAAATGTCAAAATGTCAAAATGTCAAAATGTCAAAATGTCAAAATGTCAAAATGTCAAAATGTCAAAATGTCAAAATGTCAAAATGTCAAAATGTCAAAATGTCAAAATGTCAAAATGTCAAAATGTCAAAATGTCAAAATGTCAAAATGTCAAAATGTCAAAATGTCAAAATGTCAAAATGTCAAAATGTCAAAATGTCAAAATGTCAAAATGTCAAAATGTCAAAATGTCAAAATGTCAAAATGTCAAAATGTCAAATGTCAAAATGTCAAAATGTCAAAATGTCAAAATGTCAAAATGTCAAAATGTCAAAATGTCAAAATGTCAAAATGTCAAAATGTCAAAATGTCAAAATGTCAAAATGTCAAAATGTCAAAATGTCAAAATGTCAAAATGTCAAAATGTCAAAATGTCAAAATGTCAAAATGTCAAAATGTCAAAATGTCAAAATGTCAAAATGTCAAAATGTCAAATGTCAAAATGTCAAAATGTCAAAATGTCAAAATGTCAAAATGTCAAAATGTCAAAATGTCAAAATGTCAAAATGTCAAAATGTCAAAATGTCAAAATGTCAAAATGTCAAAATGTCAAAATGTCAAAATGTCAAAATGTCAAAATGTCAAAATGTCAAAATGTCAAAATGTCAAAATGTCAAAATGTCAAAATGTCAAAATGTCAAAATGTCAAAATGTCAAAATGTCAAAATGTCAAAATGTCAAAATGTCAAAATGTCAAAATGTCAAAATGTCAAAATGTCAAAATGTCAAAATGTCAAAATGTCAAAATGTCAAAATGTCAAAATGTCAAAATGTCAAAATGTCCAAATGTCCAAATGTCAAAATGTCAAAATGTCAAAATGTCAAAATGTCAAAATGTCAAAATGTCAAAATGTCAAAATGTCAAAATGTCAAAATGTCAAAATGTCAAAATGTCAAAATGTCAAAATGTCAAAATGTCAAAATGTCAAAATGTCAAAATGTCAAAATGTCAAAATGTCAAAATGTCAAAATGTCAAAATGTCAAAATGTCAAAATGTCAAAATGTCAAAATGTCAAAATGTCAAAATGTCAAAATGTCAAAATGTCAAAATGTCAAAATGTCAAAATGTCAAAATGTCAAAATGTCAAAATGTCAAAATGTCAAAATGTCAAAATGTCAAAATGTCAAAATGTCAAAATGTCAAAATGTCAAAATGTCAAAATGTCAAAATGTCAAAATGTCAAAATGTCAAAATGTCAAAATGTCAAAATGTCAAAATGTCAAAATGTCAAAATGTCAAAATGTCAAAATGTCAAAATGTCAAAATGTCAAAATGTCAAAATGTCAAAATGTCAAAATGTCAAAATGTCAAAATGTCAAAATGTCAAAATGTCAAAATGTCAAAATGTCAAAATGTCAAAATGTCAAAATGTCAAAATGGCAAAATGGCAAAATAGCAAAATAGCAAAATGTCAAAAGAAGTGGGAAATGCTTCCATGCCACGAGGTGGTCACTCCAAATATATTGCATTTATTTCATAAGTTGATCCGTATGTGCATCCATATTCACGTGTATACACGATTCCTCTATGAAATTTATTTCAGTGTTTTTACAGCTGTCATCGCAAACGCGCGCACAGCTGATTGTTTACAAACAAAAAAATCCCTTGAATTTTGCTGTTCTCCGGCCACATTTTTTGGATTGCAAGGCACGCTATGTTGAATCCCGCGGAGTAATCGGGACGGGATACCAAGGATCGACGTGGACCTGCAGGAGACGGAAGACGACCGTGCGGTGGTGGTGTTGGGCAAGCGCCCCGTCATCAAGACTACGACACGACAGACGTACTTTTTGCTCGTGATTGGCCTGGTTGTTCCGGAGAAGCTCAAGCTGGGCGATGAGAGTGAACAAGGACTTGTACGTCGTACCTCATCCTGGAGACACTTCCGGCCGAGTATTACGCGCGCGTCAAGGCGAAAGAGGTGGACGAACGGCCCACAGAGCACTACTCGGGCTTTGACGGGTTGGACAAACAAATCCAGGAACTAATTGAGGCCGTCGTGCTGCCGATGACGCACAAGGACATGTTCAAGAACCTGGGAATTCATCCGCCGAAGGGAGTGCTGCACGTGGCTGCACGCTTTCGGCTGGTACCTGTGTGGCGCAAACAAAGTCGACCTTCCTGAAGCTGGCCGGCCTGCAGCTGGTGCAGATGTTCATCGGAGACAGGGCCAAGCTCGTCCGGGACGCGTTTGCACTAGCCAAGGAAAAGTCGCCGGCGATTACTTCCTGCACGCGTCTACACTGCAGACGCATCTAGCTGTTGCATATGCATTTTTTTAATTTATTTGACCTAATTTGGTCACCTGGAGTTCAATGAGAGGCGAACATTGAAGTTTCTTGGATTTTTTTTTTATTTGTGGTTTCAGATTTATTTTTTTGTATTGTTAAATATTATGAAAAAAAAAAACAATAATCATGAGACAACGGTACGGTACGGTTTTTATTTGCCGAATTTGTCATTTGTCTGACCATGTGCAGAAGCACCTTAACGATGCGCGCGGGATCCTTCTGCTGGAGGATTTTGTAAATATCCACATTATTGGCCTTCACCTTCGCTTGAACTTCATTCTCCGCTCCGTCAAAACATTTAAACTTGGACGTTTGAGTCCCGTTACTCACGTAACCTTCTTGATCGGCCCTCTTTTCAATCGCAACTCGCGACGTCGTCCGCTGATACGTACGAATTGCCTCCAGCGAACCATCCGGAATGCCGCGTAGCCGCGTGAACCATCCCTTTCCCCTCCGGAAACTCCATCAGCTTGTCCATCTCGTTCATGTGGTTGTTCTTGTCGATTGATCCCCCGGAGGTGGCCAACATTCCTTTCGCATCAATCTTCAGCTTCACGCGACAACCTCGCAGCTTGCACTGAACACAATGCCACAGCGAACTCCCGTCCGACAAGACCAACCGAAGATCGAACGGATATTCCTCAAAGACCACCTCAATCGCCTCGTACGTTTCATCCAGCACGTCAAAGTTACGATCCTCGTGGTCACTTCCAATCCACGGCTGCGACCGTGCCGTGACCTTCCGCTTTTCCCCGTTATCCGCCGTCGAACTGTCCTGTACGAATCCGACGAATCCGTCAAGTCCTCCAGCTTCACCGGCACGGCCGTCGGCGAAAATTCCGCCCGAAATCCAGCCAACACCGCCCACACAATCCCCACAAATCTTCGTCACCGTGTCCCAGCTGATGATCTCAACCCCTAAACAATCCCGCACCGTTTGCACCTCATCCGCCACGCTCCCGCCGCCGCCCGGAATCTTCAAGCAGAACCGGCACATGTTCTCGTCTTCCTTGTCCTCCAGCCCGTTCTCGATGTAACTATTGCAGTGCAGGGCTCGCGTCCGGAAGGCATGCTGCGCGTCGACGCGTTCGGCACAGCCGGCGCAAATCCGCCACGTCGGATCGACCTCCTAATCTAATCTAATCTAATCTAACCCTAGCGCAGCCAGTCTTTCGAGGGCATCCTGGAAAATGCCTTAGGTTGATTGACGCCTAGCATCCTCTTGTCATTATTAACAATTGCAGTGCCCCATTGCATTAGATTGCATTGAAACATCACAAATGTTAAAGCGGCCAGGCCAACTGCGTAAAGTTTACCGCAAAGATGATTCGTTGAATTGGATTGAGTTTGAGCACAAGTGTTCAAACAGCAATACATTTCTGAACTACAGGGGAGGAAGAAACGTGGGGATCCCCCGCTCACGTTCCTGTTTGTTTTGGCAATTTATCGTTGGGAGCACCATGCTAAGAAGTTTTGGTGCTCCGGGACCCTCTAGGATGGGACATAGTATTTCCACAAATGCCCTGGACACTATTTGCCGTGGTTATAGCGCCACAACTCGCTCTCTGTTGGTAGAGTAAGTGAAATTTATTAAAAAGTAATAACATAGATCACCAATTCTGGTGAGTTTAAAAATTTAATGAAATTTTAAAAATTAACTATTTGTTTCTGACATTTGTGCACATGTAACAATTAAACAATGCAAATAAAATTAATCAGACTCACCTTACACAAAACTGCTGAGTACAAAAATCTGAAAAGGAAAAGCATACCTGATGAGGAACACAACCCTCTTGATCTCCTACCGTTTCAGCTTCTAGTGTAGAAAGGACTTTCAATCTCTCTCACCAGTGCCAGCAGGCACCAACTGTTGTGTTTGTGTATGCAGTGCAGGATCGGGATCAAAAAAAACCTTTGCCTCTCTCATAATTGGCAACATTGGTGCAGAAGTCAGCCCAACAAGCGCACCCCTCCGATCAAAGCAGTCAAGCCGCCCACCGCGCTAAGCCCAGCACGAGAGCGTCATCGATGACGGCGACGTGATGATGACCGTTGTTTCATTGACGCTGACTGCCTCTCAAAAAACACTCAAAAGAGCTCGCTCTCTTTAACACGAGTAGCCCTATTTTTTGTCGGCAATTCAACTTCGTCGGCATTATGCAAACACTTTCAAGCAAATACTCGAACCAGAACGCACACCGCGATAGCCACTGCTGCAGACGAAAGCTTTGAACTCTGCCGAAAGCTCTCCAGCTCTCAGCCACCGCCACCGGGCTGGCCTCGCTCAGTAGCTTTACACACCAACACAATCGTTGCCTGAGTGATTCCTTGTCAACTCACACACACATGATGAACCGATAACACTCAAACTCACTAGAGCTATCTAAGGCCGATCTCACACACACTAGCACACCATTTGTTTTGCTGGCTGGTACAAAATTTAACCTCACTTTTTTTCCTGTACGTACACGCAATACATGCGCACGTAGATAACTCTCTAACCCCCCCAAAATCATATTTTGTCAAACACACTGGCAAAACTGTCATCGGCGAACCACAGGATAAACAAGCACTTTCCTCGACAGATTTTCTGAATTTGGCCACAGAGAACAGATGTACATCTAGGCTCTAACTTGTGTGTAAACACTGTTGCACTAAAAAAATACGTTGCATACAATCTTGCATCAAAGAAATTAGAGTGTGCAGGATACGCTTGGTGGCGCCACCGTCGCGGCTGAGAATACTTGACTTAACAATGAAAAAAAGGCTCAATAATTCCGAAAGAAATAAATGTTAACCTCGTTTAAATAGAAAATTCCCTTCTGTATAATTCCAGTTGACTAAAAATAATGCAAAAATGCATTAACATTAACGAAAACCTAACAGAAATTTCATTCAAAAATTATTTTTCAAGTGACAATTTAAAATAGTCCCTTTACAAATGTTATGTCCGATTTCGTTTTGTTCACCTTCTTTGGCGCGTAAAATTGCAACCCTCTGATGAAGGACAGTCAGACATTGGTCTGATGTCGTTCGTACAGAATGTTTTATGTAGTGATTAGATGGTCCAACGTTCTGCTACTGTAGGCCATCATGATTTTGGAAGTGGCGCTATCTAGGCGGATGGTGCACACCCTAGCTCTTTTCAACGTATTTTGGTTTGAATTTATACACACGTTTTTCAATGCTGTTTGTTCAATGATATACATCTGTTCTCTGTGATTTGGCGGCAGCCATTCGCACACCAACAAACAAATTGAAAAGGTCGACTTCCTTTTCATTCACAAAGCTCTTCCTTTTTCTCAAGAACCATCACCTTGGTGCCGACAGCACCAATACCACCACACAATATTGCCGACGGATGGCGTAGCCCCCGAGATCCGGCTTCTGTTGAATTTGGAGAAATAAATATATCACGGAAGGGCACTGAAACGACCGATTTTGGCTTTATTTCTTGTAATCGCAAGAGCCAGCAACTGTTTCAACCACTAAACAAAACTTTCACTCGCGAAAACGCAAAATTAAACGTATTTTCTTCAAAAATCGCGAAGACCGGTACGCACACGTAACTACGCTCGGCGGCCATCTTTTTTCAAACCGCCACGTCGGATCGACCTCCGGTGAAATCTGCGAAGGCGGAACGATTAGAAATGAAGCAAAAGATCGGAGGATTACTCACTCCAAGTCCGAGGCAGCCGATGATCTTGTCGGCAATTTCTGGGTCGGAGCGCAGATCCGCACTGGGCTTCTTGCACAGATTGTTGGTGGATTGCGGGGAAGGTTGTTGCGAGGATCGGTTCCGAAAGTGAAAAAAAAAATACCTCAAGCTCGAAAAATATTGGAGCGGTGACAGTTTGCAAACGAAGGAAAAAAAACAAGTGACAGTTCTCAACTGTCATTATCCACACTGAACAAAATGTTGTGCCGAATATAGTGCAGGTGAATAATATTTACCTATATTTACGATATTTACGGAATATTTACGGAAGTAAATCCAATGCCCTACGGATCAACCTTGTGCCCAACCCCGTGTTCCATGCACGGACAGGTGAGAAATGACGCACAATCTACGAGAGGGAAACCCGCAAGAAATATTCGAGCTTTTTCAACCACTTTTACACCAACACATGTATACTTTGTTTTCTTGTATTAGTGAACTCATTCATCTTATAGTTTGTTGATGTATTAGTGCGAGTAGCTTGCTTTTGCGCCTGTATGAGTGAGATGTGCCCATGCCCAAAAATGGTTCCCTTCGAGAAATAATAAGAACAAGACGCGTTTCCACACAGCATTATTTATTTCCAAATTATTTTCTTTTCCTGTGTTGGGCATCCTTCAGGGCGGAACATTCAAGAATTGAGAACTTTCGCGGCGCCATCCATGGCTCGGCAACGAGGCTCGAGCTCTCGCACTCCCGAGTTGATTGATGAACCTGAAAAAAACAGAAACAAATTTGTTTAAAAATTTGTTACTCAACACTTTTGTAGCAACCAGCAGCAACTATTCGTACCTGTTTCGAAGAAACAAAATGATTTCACGGCGGAGAACATTGAGGGCCGGTTCCAGTTGATTCAGTCCACTAGGAGATGGCTAACTTGTAAAATCTCAGCCAAATTAGCCTTCCGCAGGGCCAGCGGGAAGAGCAGCAAGCTTTTTTCACATTTTCACCAAATTTTCTGCGTTTATTGGCAAATTAACTGATTATAAATGAAAAAGTAGCAGCAGAAACAGAGCGACTTGTTTGAAGCGTGAAAATTTCAAACACAATGAAACGTCAGTTCAAGCTGTCAACCGTCCAGCAAGACGAGCACCAAAGTTCTTCGAATATATAAGGTGTGTCTGATTTGTCACAATAAATGGGTAGTAAAGTTACCTAATATTGAAACAATTTGGCAATGCAGAAATGTAATTACATTTGAAAAATGCTGAAATAATTACGCAAATTTTTAACTACTCAGGAACACGAAAACAAATTACGATTTCTGTAATAACGTTTTCAAGTCAAACACAAATTCGTCATACCTTTTGATTCCTAAATTTTTGGTCGAGTATTACTGTTCTTTCAGCATTGTATTGTCGCCGCGGTACTAAACCGAATTGAGCAAGTTTAACTCTCGCGACGATTTTCTGTCGCGAAATATCTGTCAAGCATGTTTAGGTGATTTTGAATCAGTGTGTTTGCTTTTTTGTTTTGACGGCTTTGGATGATGAGATAAACGTGGCTGTTTTTTTTTGATCTGCCAAGGAAATGGAACGCTTTAGATTAAATAATTGTTTAATATCTTGGTTTTTAGTTCTACTACCACTAGAAATGTTTCATTTGGGGTAATTTATGAAGTTCAGTCAGTTTCCAACTTCAGGAAAAGACGCAGAAGGGAAAATGTCTTGGTTAAGTTGCTGATTACCGTTGGATTTCCGTCTGAATAAAACAAAAATAAGTGGCCTCATTGTCGAGGGACCTCAATCCGGTTCGTTGTGGGAGTTTTGCCGATGCGGGATGTTGCGGGTGTCGATTGAATAAGCTCTATAGAGTCAAAATAGGAAGACCCAGCCACCAATTTGAAAATCAAAAGCGCCGTAATTGTCCTCTCCAAGCTAGACATCATGAAATGGTCCATCCGGATGATCGAATCCACACCAAGCCACCAATTTGAAAATCAAAAGCGCCGTAATTGTCCTCTCCAAGCTAGACATCATGAAATGGTCCATCCGGATGATCGAATCCACGCTCACAGAACGATTTCCGGTAGATTTTCGTGATCGATTCCATGCTCCGTGTAAGACGCGGCGCAAGTCTTGTCGCAGCTCAACTGGCGACATTTCAGTTTGGTGCCGCGGCGAAATTTTGTTTTGGTTTCGCGTGTGACATTTGAGGTACACTCAGAAAAGAAACAACAGAAAATTGCTTCGCGAGATGAAAAACACTCGCGCTGTTATTTCGATTTATTTCAAAAACCCGGGGGGATGGCAACCCTATTCCGGCCAAAGCAAACTGACAACAGTCGACATTAGCACGGTTGTCAAATGAGAGCCCACAACAAAAGCACTAGCTGTCAAATGGTAGCCCATAACAAATCATTGTTTGGGTTTTTGATTTTCAAATTTTCCGCAATTTAAACGATAAATTCCTGAAAAAACACGTGAATTGTGTTGCTGATGGCAAATTCTATCATATTCTTGTAGATTCCATCCCAATATTGGCTGAAAATTCATATCGAAAAAAGTGATTTTTTTTGCTTTTTTTCTTTTGGTCGACAAAACAGTGCGCCCGTACACTCAGAATCGGCATTACACATTTTCCAGTTAGCTTTTACACATTTGCATGGGACTTTTGAGTTCAACCAGGATAACACACTTCGTGTTACCAAAGTAATATGAATAATACTGATTCTGAGTGTTTGTTATCTGAACTTCCAAGATGGCGGCTTCTTCGCTACTCCCTGGCTTCCATGCACGGACAGGTGAGGAATCACGCACAATATACGAGAGGGAAACCCGCAAGAAATATTCGAGCTTTTTCAACCACTTTTACACCAACACATGTATACTTTGTTTTCTTGTATTAGTGAACTCATTCATCTTATAGTTTGTTGATGTATTAGTGCGAGTAGCTTGCTTTTGCGCCTGT